>NC_090736.1:32200060-32210060 GCF_036898095.1 Palaemon carinicauda
GTGACGTCGTCCAGAGGTTACGGAAGACTCCGAATTGATTGGTAAGTAAAATTATGAAGGATTTGATATTATTACTTTTAATTGAAGTGCAGTGTGTGTATTGGTTATTGTAGCCAGTGCTTTTAGCCTTATAAAGACAATGTAACGTTGCAGAGGCTGTGCAGTGAGCACAAGTGGTTTTATAGGTGATTTTAGCCTTCTGGAATCAGTTTTTATCCATATTTTCATAATGAATACTGAAAGGACACTAAATTCGTTGTATAATATTGATAATTATGATAATGATTATGTTGGCCATTATTATTGTAAGGGCATTATATGATAGATTTTAATTATTTCAATTGCACTTGGAATACACCAGTAAAGAACGATTTATAGCTTTGATAGCAAAGATACACCATTATATAGGGATAGTGCCGACAGTGCTTCTCGCGTATTTCACATTAGGCATGACTGATGGGGCTTTACAGAGTAATCTCGACTCCAGTTGCACCTACTTGTTAGAATTTCACTTCACTTCCATTACTGCTTCAAAATAAATTGTTCTCAAATATATAGATTTTGCATCATAATTTAACTACTTTCTCCTTGTTATAATTTGGTGATGAATGTTATACCCGGCCTGAACGCCAGGTCACGTAGCTCAAATTAATTAAAATGGTGCTTTATTACATAAACGAATACCGAAATGTTAAATTTTGAAATTACATATCCATGTAATCACCTGAAAAGTAAATTAGGATTCAAGTGCTAGTTATCCTCCCTCCCCCTCCTTTCAGGTTTCCCTAAAAATCAGCGTTGCATTTCCACATGGTAAGTCAACGCTGTTGACATCACCAAACCACTTCCATTCCAGTTATAAATTGGACCGGTTTGATAGAAACTACCCAACGCTAATGGGATTGGTGATGCTAATTATCGTGGGACGAAACTTGTACTTCAAAGTAAAAGGAAAACGAGTCTGGTCTATCACATTCGCAGTTTGAGGAATAGAATATGCAATTATTTTGAAATGGCCAACACTAGAACTTATTAAATTAACATTGTAAGGTTTTACTTCTGCGCTATTCATATATATATATATATATATATATGCGTATATATATATATATATATATATATATATATGTATTTATATATGTATATATGTAAGTGTATATACTGTATATATAAATATATACACTTATATATATATATATATATATATACACACACACACACACATATATATATATATATATATATATGTATATATATATATACATATACTGTATATATAAATATATATAAAACTATATATATATATATATATATATATAAACAAAAGAACGCCGTGTGACGCAGTGTCCTGTATCAGACTCCTACAAACATTTCTGGCAATTCTTGACTCAGGCAAATTATATCCATTCTCGCTCATATTGTTATATTGGATATCTTCGCAGCAACTTCTTTTTCAGGTCACAAACAATTATCATAATAGGTCAACCAACGCTAATGATCAGGCATTAATCTTTATATTGCCAAAATTCTGAAACGTCAAGAATCGGTTCTGTTATGATGATCATCCCCGCCCCTAACCACTTCCACAACCAACTATCCCTCTCTGTTTTGTATAACTTGTCACTAGACGTAAATATTCGTAATTCGACATAAGCCTGTATTGTTCTCCCAAAGTAATAGTTCTTCCATGCTTTCAGAATCACTGTAACGTTGCAGAATAATTAAACACTGTATTGCAGAATAATAAAGTACTGAATTGCAGAATAATCGAACACTGTCTCGTAGGGTAATGAAACAATGTAATGCTGGATAATCAAATACTCTATTTTAGTGTAATTGAATGTTGTATTGCAGGATAATCGAACTCTGTATTGTTGTATAATCGAACCCTACAAGATAATCAATCAGTGTATTGTAGGGTGTTCCCGTACTGTATTGTAATATGGTCGAACACTGTAATGTAAGATAATCGAACACTGTATTTTAGGGTAATCGAACAGTGTAGTGTAGGGTAATCAAATACTGTATTGTAGGGTAATTGAACACTATATTGTAAGATACTCGATCAATATATTATAAGGTAATGGAAAATTGTATAGTAGGATAATTGTGAACTGTATTGTAGAGTAATTTATCATTGTATTGCAGGGAAATCCAAAACTATATTGTAACAAAATCGATCATTCTATTGTAGAGTAATCGGACACTATTGTATGGTAATCAAACACTATATTGTAAGATAATCGATCATTGTATTGTGGGGTAATCTAACACTGCATTGTAGGATGATTTAACACTATTTTAAGATAATCGATCAATGTATTGTAGAGTAATCGAACTCTATTGTTTGGTAATAAAACAGTATATTGTAAGATAATCGATCATTGTATTGTAGGGTAATCCAACATTGCACTGTAGGATAATTCAACACTATTATAAGATAATCAATCAATGTATTGTAGAGTAATCGAACACTGTAGTGCAGGACAGTCAAATACTGTATTGCAGA
This sequence comes from Palaemon carinicauda, assembly GCF_036898095.1. Lineage (NCBI taxonomy): Eukaryota > Metazoa > Arthropoda > Malacostraca > Decapoda > Palaemonidae > Palaemon > Palaemon carinicauda. The sequence continues at coordinate 32,202,570 of NC_090736.1, forward strand.
GTAATCCAATGCCAAGCAAAGGTCAATTAGTTACCTCACGGGAACGATTTGTAATTTTTGTCCAATTTGTCTGATCACAGTATCCTGCCGGAGTAATTAATGAACATTTATTACGGTGCATTAGATTTCAATCGTATGTCCTCCTGTAATCACCCTCAACTTCTTGCGCCGCTTGATTAATGACACCTGCCATAATAGCTCCGTCTCCTGACAAACGTCAATTAGACTTTTCTCTGGTATGATAAAATATATTAGCATTTAATACTACTGTTTATGTGGTTTAATGGGATTCAGTCATAAAGGGGTAATTTGCGTCATTTATTTGCTAATAATTAGAGTATTTTGGCAAAAATCAATATATCTCTCATCCAATGTATAATTCAATCCCAAAAGATTGTTCATTAAAAATGAGATTTGAATACCGTTAAGAAATTGGAAATAACGTAAAGATCTTCATACATTTCATAAAGAACTCGAAAAATGGACATGGAATAGTAACTTGAGTATTCTCTCTCTCTCTCTCTCTCTCTCTCTCTCTCTCTGATATATATATATATATATATATATATATATATATTTATATGTGTGTTATTATTATTATTATTATTATTATTATTATTATTATTATTATTATTATTATTATTATTATTATTACTTGCTAAGCTACAACCCCAATTGGAAAGCAAAGGGAAACGAAACAATGGGAAAATGAAATATTTTAGAAGCAGTAGCACACACACACCACACACACACATATATATATATATATATATACTGAAAAAGTGTATATATATATATATATATATATGTGTGTGTGTGTGTGTGTGTGTATGTTATTATTATTATTATTATTATTATTATTATTATTATTATTATCATTATTATTATTATTATTACTATTATTACTTGCTAAGCTACAACCCCAATTGGAAAACAAAGGGAAAGGAAACAAAGGGAAAATGAAATATTTTAGGAGCAGTAGCACACACACACATATGTATATATATATATATATATATATACTGAAAAAGTATACATATATATATATATATATATATATACATACATATAGCATACTTACATACATACATATATACATACACACACACACACACACATATATATATATATATATATACAGAGAGAGAGAGAGAGAGAGAGAGAGAGAGAGAGAGATAATATAATTTCATCAGGTTTATGCCTAGAATATTCTATGTTATTACATTAACCAATTAAAGCCATATTTTACATTATCCAGAATTCCACTTGACGATCTCGTCCTAGTCCAACTCATATTTGCAATTCACGACTCTAAACTTTGGAGATTTTGCTTCATTCACATTATCGTGAAAGAGCTAAGCTTGAGACTCTGCGAATTGTATCGTATATCTTGCGATTTATACCTAATTAGAAAGTAATGATTTCATTTTGGTCTCCGACAACTACAAGAGGAAGCTTTTGGAAGGTAATGATCCAGGTTGTCCCATTTTGGCGAACTCGTCTTTTTGTCCTGCGAGAAGTCTTCATTCATAGACAAAGAAAATATAATATGGTATTAGATATTATATACGCTTATCTCTCTCTCTCTCTCTCTCTCTCTCTCTCTCTCTCTCTCTCTCTCTCTATATATATATATATATATATACATATATATATATATATATATATATATTTTTATATATATATATATATATATGTATGTATGTATATGTATATATATATATATATATATGTTCCTATTATCCTAAGGATAGACTTACTTCTCTAGCTTTTCGTTCTCTTAAAATTAATACACTCATGGTGGATCTTTATGCTTATGGAGGTGTAGACCCAAATAGTGTTTTTCCTTTTCTTTTTTTATTTGTTAAACTGTTAATTACTAGGCGCTTAAGTTATCTGACTTTTCGCAAGTTAGCAAGAAGAGGTTATTTTTGCACATATGGAATTGGCAATATTAGTCATTTAAGTAAATGTATTTGTGGTACATGTAGCCTGCTAATTACTGTCCATTTTCAACGACTTTCATATTATCTAAAGTTTTTGAACCTTTTTTGGCAAAATGTTTAAGTAGGTATACAGGAGGTAATCTTATTTTCCTTAATTTGAAGTTTGTCTTTTGCGCAGGCATTACGCGCGTGTGAGGTTCTTCTTATAATTTCCAATGCTGTACAGAAATCTAGTACTGTGGCCAAGAATTTCGCTATGTTTGGCCTTGATTTTAGTTCTGCCTTTGAGTGTGTTAATCATGAGGTCCTTGTTTTCAAACTCAGAGTTGGGATTAGGTTACAAATAGTTGTTGATGGACACCATAATGAATATGGAAATATAATATATGGTGTTCCTCGGGGTAGTGTTCTTGGCCTGGTAATTCTCATATGTATATACACATGACATGTGATTTGGCCTATAGAAAAGAAGCTCGTTTCATGTACAGATGATGCTACTCTCTCTGCACCAATCCCATTTCCAGAATGTAGGTCGGTGGTTGCAAAATCAGTAAGCAGTGATCTAGCTGAAATTATTGTTTGGTGAAAATTATCCGGCATAAAGATTTATCCAAACAAAACTCAAAGTATGATTGTAAGTAGGTCGAAGAAAGTGGTTCCTCAGCATCTAGATCTTTGCATTGCCGATATATGTAACTATATACAACTTTGAAATTTTAGGGTTGATTCTTGTTTGCGAATTTGCTTTTGAAAAACGTACAAGGCCTTTTTCTTTTCCCAATGCAAAGATATAAGCTTTTTCAGAAAGTCTTTGAAGATTTTAAGTGACTAGTTTATCCCTAGGAAATTTTTTCATTCTTTCATTCTACCTTTTTTTTTAATATTGTTCGCTTGACTGGCCTTGACCAGCTGAATTGCATCGTAATTTCTTCTATAGAAACTTGAAGTTTTGTTTCAATTGTGACCAGATTATGGAATGATATCCTAATCAGGCCATTGAATCAGTGGAATTTCAGAAGTTCAAAAGATTTGTAAAGGCTTTTCTGTTGACTAGGTTGACACAAGTGTTAGTTTATAGTTTATATAGGACTGATCTATTTAACCGACGTGGTAAAAGATTTCAAGTATCTTATATTTTATATTTTCCATTTTTTACTTATATATACTGTGGTATAATTCTTTCTCCCTTAATTCCTTTTTTCTGGGCTACTTTCCCTTTAGTCCTAACGATTATAACATGCTGCGTTTCCACTCAAGGTTATAGCTTAGCTTTTAATAATGATAAAATTAGTAGTATATATATTTGTATATATATATATAATATATATATATATATATATATATATATGTATATATATATATATATATATACATATATATATATATATATATATTATGTATGTATATATATATATATATATATATATGTATATATATATATATATATATATGTATGTATGTATGTATGTATATATATGTATATATATATATATATATATATATGTATATATATATATGTATGTATGTATGTATGTATGTATATATATATGTATATATATATATATATATATATATATATAAATATATATGCACACACACAAAATCTCTTGCTCTCAACCTGAAGATCCAGTATAAATAAATGAAGAAGCAAATAATGGTGTAATTACTGAGAGATGAACAAAACACATTGAAAGGCGAGTAGATGAAGAAGTAGATGAATGGGACACTACAATTCATAATGAAAAGAGGAATTGGCTTCACTAGGCGTGATAAAACTACCTGCTGCTCTTGATGTTCTAGTCAATTTATACCTGAAACAACTCTCCCTACATTATGTAACTGGAGCTTCCCTCTTTCTTAAACGGAAGTGCCTCTGGTCATTGAGGTTGGTAGGATTCATTACACTTATGAAAAGTTCAATTATCTTTCTATCTTAGTTTAATATATTACCATGTATACCAATCATTTTATTAATATTATTATTATTATTATTATTATTATTATTATTATTATTATTATTATTATTATTATTATTATTATTATTGTTCTACACAACCCGTCAAAATTGACGTCTAAAGGAATGCACACGAACACACACAGATTGAGCCCTGGTTTGGCAATTTATTTGAAATTGTGATTTCCAAGTGTAACTCTAGGGTACCCCCTCCTAATGGGGTATGGCTACTCGCTCTGCTCTCTGCCGCTCAGCGTGGCAGGAAATTATATATATATATATATATATATATATATATATGTATATATGTATGTATATATATATATATATATATATATATATTTATAAAAGCACTTGCTTTTCTTTATATAAAGGATTATAGATATTATAATTATCATTATTATTATAGGTTTTGTTGTTGGTTTTGATTTATAGACTAAAATCATCTATAAAATGTAACTAATCGTATTTATTACTTTATATGAATCTTTTGTATTCCAAGGCATTCCTTTGAAAGTAATGGTTTATTAATATCGGCCAAAACTGGTTTTAATCTTGACATATTTATCAAAGTCGCATGTCAGTTTAAAGGTTAACTATTTTGAAGTTGTTGATCATTTTCCAACTAAATTTTGATTGAAGTAGTACCCAACCTTTGAAGTAAATTCAAAGCAATGCATTTTATATTTGTATACATTCTTTGTACTTCAGTGAAACTTGATAGGAACTGTACGCATGTACTTTGGATGCTAGTACATTGTGATCGGCCCAAATTTTTTTTTTACCATGCCATTTTTTGCTAGTGAACTTGTTTATCTTTCTCTGGAATTTATCAACCCTAGTAGTTATTGATATTGTGTTAAGTGATTATTTCTTCAAATTCAATGTTTTATGCTGCCATGATTACATTCAGGAGTATTCTCCTTTTGTCCAGTGGATGTAGCAAAGAAAACTCTCTTATCTAGTACAGATAGATTTGAATACAGTTACACCCTGATTTTAGATTATGTAATTTGGTTTCCCCTTCAAAATAGGATTCTAAATCTCCAGATTCCGGGTTATTCTCCTTTTATACAATAACTAGTAAATTAAACTATCTCCTCTTCAGAAGAGATGGATTTGAATACATTTATACCCTGATTTTAGGTAATGTCATTTGTTTCCCTTTTTTATATATTATTTGAAAGCTCTAGATGCAGGCCTATTCTCCTTTTATACAATAATTATAGTAAATTGAACCATCTTTTTCAGAAGAGAGAGATTTTAAATACAATTGCACCTTTTCTTAAGACAATGTAATTTAGTTTCCCTTTTTCATATAGCATTTCAAAGCTTCATTTCATGATTGCTGTTGGCACCCCTTTCTCCTTTCTTTTCCACGTAATTTCAAGTAATGGCAGTGCCCGACTTCATAAGAATTTCGTCTTTTCCCCTTTTCTTTCATGTAGCTGGATTTGAAGTCTTTAATTTGTTTCCCCAGTAATTATGAACGATTAAGCGAATTTCATTCTCACATCTGTTAGCGCCGTTGACAGTCAGTGGTTTGGAGTAAATTAGGATTGGAATAAGGAAGTTATCTTTGCAAGTTCTGTTTTTCCTTTTGTGCGTTTTCCATGTTATTTATTTCACACATGTATGAATCACGAGAGGTGTTTCTCTAGGTCACAGATCTAAGGGTTTAATCATCATAATCAATACTTTTCCTTCTAAGCATTAGAAACTTTAATCTGAATTCCACAACAAAGTTATCTATCTATCTATCTATCTATCTATCTATCTATCTATATATATATATATATATATATGTATATATATATATATATATATATGTATATATGTCCCAATGATGGGCTGGGCAATGGCGGTGGGGTAGTTTATCCACCCTGGCAGGCTCAACCATACCGCTAAGGCCAGTTCTGAGTGACCAGACCAAGACTGGACCCCTATAGGCCTTCTCCTTTATTTTAAGATAGGCAAAGGCTAGCAGAAGGAAAACTCCAAAATCAAACTAAACAAGACCCCAACGGCGGAGCTTCCCAGCCCCGGCGGAAGAGGGCAATGCCTGTCGGGCAGGCAACAAGGCGGGCCTTGACATAACAAGAACTCGGCAGCCCGATGCAACCAACATCGGAGAAGCCGCCTGTCTCATATGTCTTGAGCCGTGGTGAAAATGATGTGGGCCAAGTGTGTGTGTGTGCGTGGCCGTTGCAAAGCCACGACCACCCAAAACAATATACCTAGCTACTGGCATTCTGTCGTTTCCTCCACCCTTCTTCATCTCTTTCTCACCATCATCATCATCATCACCACCAGCAAGTCCTGAGGCGACAGCACCATGGGTGAAGGGGGCAGGCCTGGATAGCTGGAAGCCCTTAGCCCACGACTGCACTCAGGCGGCGAGTGTAAGATTCAGTCGCTCTCTGGTGACGGTGCCGTGAGACCAGAGTTCGGCAGCTGGACCCGTGACTGGGCTGGCCTATTGAGGACACCGCAGCCCACCCCACATGGGGAGGCCCCTAGAAAAGGTGGGGTAAATATCGGACACGGCAAACCCGTCTGGTCAGCTCACAGCTGCTGGCGGACATCCCACTAATGCGGTCGAAATAACAAGAAAAAAATATTAACCTTAGGTGCGTGGAACATCCGCACCCTCCAAGACATGACGAACACCAACCGCCCGGAACGACGTACAGCCCTCGTCTGCAAGTAGCTAGCCCGCTTCAATGTTGATGTGGCGGCTCTTAGCGAGACCAGACTACCCGAAGAGGGCAACATCGGGGAAGCTCGAACAGGCTACACCATCTTCTGGAAAGGCAAGGCCATAGAGGAGCCTCGCATCCACAGTGTCGGCTTCGCCATCCGTTCCCAGCTAGTGCAGCAGCACAACCTCGCTCCCAAGTCCATCAGTGAGTGCCCGATGACTGTCCGCATCCCCATCACGCGGGACAGACATCTCACCCTGATCTCTGTCTACGCCCCAACTATGACCTCAACCGATGATAACAAAGCTGCCTTCTACACCCAGCTCGACCGCACCATCCAGGCAGTGCCCGCCAATGACAAGCTCGTTGTGCTTGGCAACTTTAATGCCCGAGTAGGCAAAGACCATCGCCTGTGGGAGGGAATCATCGGCCGCCATGGCATTGGAAATTGCAACGCTAATGGCCAACTCCTACTGGGTCTGTGTGCAGAACACCAACTTGTGGTAACCAACAACATCTTCCAGTTACGAAAGCGATAAAAGACCACATGGAGACACCCAGGGTCTAAACACTGGCACACCCTGGACTACGTCCTGACCAGAGCCAGAGACCGAGGAGACGTCCGCATCACCCGATCCATGCCCGGAGCGGACGACTGCTGGACGGACCACAGACTCCTCATCTCCCGACTCTCCGTGACGACCCTACGACCACCCAGAAGGGCACCTGACAGCGTACCACACCAACACTTTGATTGTAGTAAGCTCCGCAACCCACAGGTGGCACAGAACTACAAGGAGGCCTGCGAGCAATACCTCAAAGACCCTGTGGGTCAGGCCACTGTCGAGCACCACTGGACCACCCTCAGAAACGCCAAGGCCCGTGCCGC
>NC_090736.1:32245714-32248214 GCF_036898095.1 Palaemon carinicauda
TATATATATACATATATATATGTATATATATATATATACATATATATATATAAATATGCATATACATATATATATATATATATATATATATATATATATATATATATACATATATATATATATATATATATATATATATATATATATATATATATATATATATATATATATATATGTTTATATTACTATTATTATTATTATTATTATTATTATTATTATTATTATTATTATTATTACTTGCTAACCTGCAACCCTATTTGGAAAAGAAGGAGGCTACAAGCCCATGGGCCCCAACAGGAAAAATAGCCTAGTGAGGAGAAGAAACAAGGAAAAATAAAGTATCTTAAGAATAGTGATAACATTAAAATAGATATTTCTTAAATAAACTATGAAAACTTTAACAAAACAAGATGAAGAGAAGTTAGATAGAATAGTGCGCCCAGGTGCACCCTCAAGCAAGATATGTGTTGGGAAAATGAGCAAGTCTTCTGTTTTTGTACCTAATCTGTTTTTTTTCTTTCTTTCTTTTTTTTCTGGGTATTTATTTACATTTGTAAATGACAAAGAGATATGAATTACTGTTTTGTTTATATACATAAAAAACTTCCTAATCGCTTTAAATTTTAGAATGATTCAGGTCTTTCATATATCTGTCTGTTTGGTCATTAATTGTGAAGTGGTCCTACGATATTATACAAGAAATTGTCAGATATTTGCTATTTAGTTTCTTTTTGAGTAATCATGGTCTCAGTGTAAGCTACATTAAGGACTGTAATGGAGATAATATAATATCAAGAGGTGCAGAGCTTTTGTAATAGATTTCACTCATTTTCTTTCTGAAGGGCCAATCTTTGAGGTCGATGTTCAATTTCCTTAAAAGGAAACGATGTTTTATGGGCATACACGAATTCTTAAGATAACCGTGCCCTTTTATTATTATTATTATTATTATTATTATTATTATTATTATTATTATTATTATTATTATTATTATTATTATTATTATTATTATTATTCTTTTTCCATCACCTTATTGTAATTTTTTTTTATTTTTTTTTTTCAAAAAAGCAAAAGCATCAACTTGAAAATAAAAATGCCCATACCTGTAGTCAGCAGGTTTCGCTGACTAGCTTAACGTATCAAATCAAGTGCTTATGATATTTGAACACTTTGTAGTGGACATTGAACTGGCAATGATCTTATGAAACGGTATTGGTTATTCTTTTTGACGTATATGTATCGGAATATATTTTCTGTACTAGACTTAAGTAAAGGTTTTCTTATCAATCCTCATGGCTTCAGCAGTTCGACTTATAGTACATATAAGTTTTTTTTTTTTTTTTTTCTAATCCAATTCTATGAAGTTAAGGAAAAGTTCGCTGCTGTTTTGAAGTAAGAAGTTATGGATGGCAATGCAGAATGGATTAACAATGTTGTTAAAAGTTACGAAGCCGAAATACAATTATGAATTTAAAGAAGATCGATTATCTACTTTTAGTTGGTGTTGTTATGATCAATAGTTATAAATTATTGTGTTAAATGAACTAGAAATAGATTAGGATTTTATTAAAAAAATAAAAAAATAAAAACCTAGTAGTAGATTTAGAATAGAATGTACGGCAAAAAACCGAGAGTGATGAATTATTTTGTAGGGAAACAAATAGGAAATTTAGAGATGAGAGAGTATAGCAAACTGAATTTCATACGAGGATTCGTCAGTTTTTTTTTTCTTTATTTTATTTATTTTCTTTTTTTTTGCGGCTTCAAAGACTATTCAAGTCTGCTACTTTGATTAAACTTCCCAAAATCGCATCTACAAAAGTCCACAATTTCTTTGATTCATTGTTTTTTTTTTATTTATTTATTTATTATTTTTTTTTTTTTAGATAATCCGTTCTCTCTTCGAATAAAGAGATATAAGAACGATGACATTTATGTTTTTTTTACATCCGTCATCTTCAGCATCATTTAAGTATATTTTTCTGCTATGTCAAATCGGTAGAACTTCAAGAGTTCAAACATGCAACAAATGTTTTTACGTTGAACAGGGTAACATAAGTATTTTTATAGTTTATATATTTAAAATCTGTTTTGATGTTATGAACGTATTTAGAATATTTAATTTGATTTTTTATTACTTCTTATATTGTTTATTTATTTCCATATTTCTGTGCTCATTGGGCTATTTTTCCCTGTTGGAACCCTGGGACTTATAGCATCTTGCTTTTCTAACTCGTAAGCAAATAATAATAATAATAATAATAATAATAATAATAATAATAATAATAATAATAATAATAATAATAATAATAATAATAATAATAATAATAATAATATCATCCACTTTCAAACAAGAGTCGAGTTATCTCCATAAACCACAAAATAAATGATATATGAACGCGGAACCAACTCGTGGCGCTGCTTGCAGGGCTTCACAAATTCTGTGTAAAGCAGACCAGTACCATGCAAAGCTTTCCTGTGTCAAATTTAATCAAGTAAA
>NC_090736.1:32250714-32260714 GCF_036898095.1 Palaemon carinicauda
CTACCACCATCCCCTTAGGGTACAACGTCAACCCTTCCTAAGAAAGGGTTAAAGTGAGTTGATTTTTGCTTGAATCAGGGAACAATCTTAAAAGACATACCATGATAAAAATATCCATATTTTAATCTTAATGCTCAGTACATTTCTAATAAAATGAGTGTGGGCTAGTTTATTAAAATTTAATAAACATACATATCAGATCAACATTTATAAAATTTGTAAAATGTGGATGATATCCGTTAAAGCATAAAGAAAACAGTCAACAGAAAATATTGTTTTATCTACAGGAAACAGATTTGCCACTTCAATCGAATTATTAATAATAATGATACAGTGTGTATGCTGTTTATTTACACAAGCGTAAAAAACGCTTGGCACAAATATCTGTATTATGCTATAGTTCACCAAAGTCAATAGAACAGTTTGTAAGGACACGTTAGTGGCCTATCGCTCAGTCTGTAGTAACAGACTGCGATCGGCCCAAATTAATTACACTGTTCCTCGCAGATTTAAAGCAGAAGGTTAAAGAATTCTACCTGCTGCTACCACAGACCTCTTGAGTTGTTCCACTTGCTTCGCATAGTGCATAAAGAACACCTTGGATGACTACCAGCCGGTGTACGAACAAAGATGTTCAAAGTCCATAAAATTAAAGAAATTTTATGGAAGAGGCAACTTTCCTCGGATCATGACTTGCGGGTGTACTGTCTGGATCCGTTCTGCGAATAACACGGGTGAGTTTCACCCTTTGAACCCGAGGTTTCTCCTCTGAACAGCTGTCCTCCCCTAAAGTCTGAAGTTCTATGAAGATAGACCTTTAGACACTTCACTGGACATAGAGATGCTTCTTCCTTCAGAGGGCAGATTCTCTAGGGACCCCACCTGTTAGTGGGTAGCTTGTTCTTGGTAAGAAACGTTGGGTCTGGAAATAGATTCAGTTCTCCCTCCAAGAATTGGACGTGGCTTTCCTCTCTAGAGAGAGCCACTATTTCACTAACTCTGGCCCCCAAAGTGAGTACAATCAGAAATATGACTTTTAATTCGAAACCTTCTAAGCGCATTCCTCATTGTTCATTATTTATGCACAATGAAGAATCTTATCTAATGACCATGCAAAGGGTCTTTGGAGGCTCTGAAGGGCTAAGCCTAGCAAGGCCCTTTGTAATTCATTAAGAACGTCGTTAGAAAGGTCGACCTGTAAGGCATATAGTATCTGTCTTGTCAAGGCAGGCTTGAACAATAGTATTGTGTTGGCTGCAAAACCTTGCTCATGAAGGTGAGTGAAGAATGATAAATAGGAATCTGTTGAGATTTCTTTTTGTTTCTTCGCCTTGACAAAGGATATCTGCTTCTTCCCTGAAGCCTCATAATGTCTTCTGGTTTCCTCCAAAAGTCTAAACTGACTTTTGACACCGAATCTTTTTCTCATCGCTAAGGAGAGAAAATCATGAGATGTAGGTTCCGGGTTTTCTGTGATGAGGCGAAGACAGTTGACTTTTGTACTCGCTGAGAAAGGGATGGATCCGGTAGCGTTACGAACTTCAGTCGCAGTTCCAATGTCAGAGGGAACCACACGCTATTTGGCCACTTGTAGGCCACTATTGCCGCTTTCCCTTTGAAGGATCTCAGTTTGTCGAGGACCTTCAAAAGGAGGTTGTGCGGAGGGAACAGATAAATACTGGACCATCTGTTCCAGTCTAGGGACATAGCGTCCACTGCCTCTGCTAGTGAATCCTCGTATGGGGACACATAACGATCTATTTTCTTGTTATCTTTCGTCGCAAAGAGGTCTATCTGCAGCTCCGGGACTTGACTCGAGATGAAGGAGAACGATCCTGCTTCTAGGGACCATTCTGACTCTATTGGTGTAAACCTGGATAGAGCGTCCGCTGTCACATTGCGGAACCCTTGAATGTGAACTGCTGACAGTTGCCATTTCTTCCTTTCCGCCAAACGGAATATGGCCAACATCACTTGGTTGATTTGAGGTGACCTCGGCCCTTGTCGATTCAGGCATCTCACCATCACCTTGCTGTCTAGAACCAGTCTTATGTGGGTCGAGTGGTGAGGAGATACTTTCTTTAGTGTCAGAAGTACAGTACTGCCATGGCTTCTAGAAAGTTGATGTGAAATGACTTGAAAAGATTAGACCAAGCTCCTTGGACTCTCTTCTGATGAGAGTGACCTCCCCAGCCTTCCTTTGAAGCGTCTGTGTGGATAGTCACTGACGGGGGAGGAGGTTGAAGAAGTATTTATTTCTTCAATTGCTTGGCATTGGATCACGGCTTGAAAAGCGTTCGCAGTCGAGTCGGTAGTGGTCTCATTAGATCTCTTCGCGCGTTTGATGCATATTTTCTCCAGATTCCTGATGCATCCTTTAGCTGTGCTCTTAGCACTGGAACTGTTATCGAAGCAAACTGTAAAGAGCCCAGCACTCTCTCCTGTTCGCGTCTTGATATCCGTTTGGATTTCAATAGTCTCTTGACAGATCCTGCTATTTCTTTCCTCTTCTTTCCTGGAATGGAAAGTCGATGTGACTCCAAATTCCAGTGGATTCCTAACCACTGAAATTTTTGAGCTGGAAAAAGTCAAGACTTTTTGATGTTGATCTTGAATCCCAGATGTTCCAGGAACTGGATCACTATCTTAGAAGCTTGCATGCATTCTGTCCTGGATGCTGCCCACACCTGCCAGTCGTCCAAGTAGGCTACTACTTGGACCCCCTTTAAGCGTAATTGATGGACGGCTGCGTTCGCAAGCTTCGTGAAAATCCTTGGGGCTATGTTTAGCCCGAAAGGCATGGCTCTGAAGGCGTAAAGTTTTCTATGTGACTTGAAGCCTAGGAAGGAGGAGAGGTGACGATTAATTGGAACGTGCCAATAAGCGTCAGACAAGTGTATAGAGACGGTATATGCCATTTTGGGCACTAGGGTCCTTATGTGTTGAAGTGTGAGCATTCTGAACTTGTAGTTCACTATGAACTTGTTGAGTGCCGACATCTAGAATGACTCTGAGTTTTTCTGAGTCCTTCTTTGGAACACAAAAAAGACTTCCTTAGAATTTGATGGACTTAACTTTCCGGATTACTCTTTTGTCTAAGAGCTCTCGGATGTATTCTTCCAGAACAGGCGTTGAGTGTTGGGAGAATTGAGGAAATTGAGGTGGAGGCCTGCTCCAGCTCCAACCTAGTCCATTCTTTATTACGCTGTAGGCCCAGGGATCGAAGGTTCAGCGACCCCTAAATAGTTGTAGTCTCCCTCCTACTGGAAGCATTTAACTTCTGCAGTTGTGGACCTGAGGCCTTGCCTCTTTGACCGTGTCCTCCCCTGGATCCCCTTCCCCCTGAAGGACATCTAGAAAAACCTATGGCTGTTCCTCTAGCTTTCGAACGAAAGGAAGAAGTCTGCATTTCGAAGGCTGGGTTAATAACTAGCGACTGTCGCCACTTGTTGAGGTACTAGCTGGTACGTGGTTGGAGGTTGTGCCACTATCTGAGGCACCGCGGTCACAGGAAATTGTTGTTGTTGCTGCTGTCGGTAGGGTTTCGCTGGCCGAGAGGATGGCCTAAGCCTTTTTGTCTTCTTCTTGGGTTGGGGACCCTCATCCGGAGAAGACTTTCTCTTAAGATCTAAGCCCCACTTTTTGAGAAGGTTCCTATTCTCCTTGGCGGCCTTGTCTACTACCTCTTTAACCACTTCGTTGGGAAGGAGGTCCTTACCCCAGATACGAGAGGAAATCAGTTTCCTCGGTTCGTGCCTCACCGCAGCCGAGGCGAACACGAACTCTCTACAGGCTCTCCTAGCTTTAATAAAGCTATAGAGATCCTTCGTAACTGTGGCCAGATGGGTTTTGGCCACTACCATGAATATATCCTGATTCTTGGGGTCACTTGCCATCGTTTCTAATGTCGTTTGCAATGACATCGATGCCACAAGTCTTTCCTTCTTCTCTTGCTCTCTGCGCAAGAGAACCTCCGACAGCTTTGGAAGTTCCTCACCAAAATGACGTTCAGCAATATCAGCTTCCAGCTTCCCGACTGAGAAGGTAAGGTGGACGTCCTTCCAGTCTTCTTGGTCCAAGGGCAAGGTCAGAGATAACGGCTTGCTCTCCTCCAAGGAGGGGCATGGTTTCCCTGCCTCGACCGCCTTTAAGGCTGCCATATATCCCTTTTCCATGAAGGGAAAGGCTCTGGTTGGAGAGGCCACAAAGGAGGGAAGCTTCTTACCCAAGGCTGACACTTTTGAGTTCGTGAAGCTAGTAACGCCTGTGCTTTACTATGGTCAAGAACTATGACCTCCTTCGGCTCCGTCTCCTCCTTTGAGGCTGGCTCGTTCCTAAGACGGACATAACAGTCCGGGTAAGAATCTCTGTTGGGCCAAAATTCCACCTCGTCCAGGGGAATTGCTCCCAACTTTTCTGATATAACGATCATCCCGGTTGTCATTGGCATGTGTTCGGGATACCTCCAAGGATTAGTATCCGACCACAAAGGAAGATCCTTCACGTTGAGTCGCTTCTGGGGCCCATGTGATGCTGCAAGTCTACGTATCTCCAGTTTCATTGCAGCTTCCTTCTCATCATTCTTCTTTTGAATTAGTTGAATAATCTCAACAATAGAAGAAAGAGTCCTTCCCAGTTCATCTGTGATAGCAGACGATGTAGAGGGAAGAGGTTCTGGGTCTGGAACTGATGTAACCAACACCTCGTCGATTTCTTCCTCTTCTACTTCAGGAGCCTGGGACAGCTCCTCCTCCTGACCTTCTAGAAGGTCCTTATCTGTAAAATCAGACACCTCCTCCAACCTCTTATCGTCTAATTGGATGTCTTGAAGGGCGGTCGAGACTTCAGAATCTACCGGATTCTGGGTAGTTGACATCTCCGCCTAAGGCTGAGGAATGACTGCATCAGCCGATGCTTTAGGGAAAAGGTAGGCCCTCATCTTCTCATTTGGAAGGTAGGGGCCTGAGGTGTTTTTCTGAAAACCCCTCACCCAGGTTCGTAACTTTTCCCTGGCAGCATCCCTTGACTCCGTCGACTTAGGGGTGTCAAATGCCTCGGTAATTAGGGTAGAACATACCTGTACAAACCTGAGGGTCCCAATACCAGAGATCACCTCTGGAGGCTACGCATACTGTGTGCCTCCTGCAAAACTGATGTCCACAGAAGTTCTTACTGCGGACATTGCAGAATACACTCCCGCACTTCGGATGGTCCTCCTGTAAAGGGAAGAAAAATCCATGAGTATCAAGTGAAGGCTTTTCACTTATATTAGAACATGTACCTTACACACTAAAGCTATAAAAGAAAGAAGGAAAGACACATACTTGTATTTCATGTCCAGCCAATTGCTGTAGCCTCCCAAGATATTATAACTAAGGTTAATTCTATTCTAGAATACCCTATGTAAATTCCTAAATGGAAATTTAAGGTTTAGCTCACACCTTGAAATAAAGAACTCACTTTCTATATATTGTACGGTCTCAACAAAAGGCTATACAAGATAACATTAAGTATGTTGGAAGAACTTTAGTGTTACAACAAACTCTGTACTGTAGTTATATTAATGCAGTGTGTACTACACTACAAATATAGTAACTACTGTACATCGCATCCTGCTGAGCTGGATAGCATGCGCCGGCACCGCCCCGGCGTGCGCAAGCACGTGCCGGCCGGCATTTACCCCTGCATAGTTCAAAGATATACTACCCTTAATTAATAGACAGCAGGTCACTGGTTCGCAAATGTGTGCCGGCCGGCAGCTGAAAACACTAACACCCGGCTGCCGGCCGTTAATCGTAGTGGCCAGCAGATTTCGGAATGTGTTTCTACTGCTGGCAGGCAAAGGTAGTAATACCCATGTCTGCCGACAGTGGCTAAGAACCAGAGAACCTCCACCTGCCCGGCTGCCGGCTGTTTGGGTAGGAATACAAAACACTAGTAAGAGAAACAGTATGGATGTAAGGTTATAAGGCAGCATTGCCATACAAACTTCCATCCAGAAAGAATGAACATATGGAAGGGGAGAATGCAGCATTTAGGCTTCCAAGAAATCCATAGCCTGCCGGACTCTACTGGTAGACATGGAAGGGAGACCAAGGGAGGTCTGGGGTTCACTCTTGCAAAAAAAAAAAAGGGTCTGTGCCGGCCGGCAGAGAGCTGAGCCGGTCCTCCATCCTAACCTACACTAGGTATGGAAGTAGGACTGCGGCCAAAAGAAAGAAAGAGAGGGGGGAAGAGATAAGGGTCCTATAAACTTCGTTCTAGCAAGAGACACACTCTACACTTATGGAAGCTCATCCTACCCTAGAGTTGTCTATTAGGGAGGAAGACTGGCAGTACTTGCTTTCCTCCTCCAAACCAGAACAAAGTTAGGTGAAGTTATTTCGCCAGGCAACGGAGAATACTCATTCTCCGGCCCGAGAAAAACAACACAGGACAGTCTGCTAGACCACTAGAGGAAGGAATCATATCGTACAGAATCCTTCAGACGTGGACTAGGGAAGCAAAGCTTCCTGTGTCTGCACCTAACCTAGCAAAGGAAACTCATTCTCTATGCTAGGAAGATGCAGACCACAGACTAGAAACTCTGATGTTCTGCCCGAACCCAAAAAACCAGTCACTCTGGTTATCAGGTCAGGACAGACATATCCTACCTGAATATTATTCAGATAGAACCGCTAGGATTAAGCCTAAGGCTTACTCAGAGGGAGAGAGGGATTTAACTTAGTCTCCGGAGGAGAAAAGAACAATTGGGGATGTGCGAAAGTATCTACAGTACCATAGCCTAGGTGCGGTGAGAAACGATTACCTAAATCACCGAAACTTTCTCGTATACAATCTTGGAAAAGAAAATTCAACAATATCTTACATGTATAAAATACTTGCATATAGCTTCAATAATATAACACTCGGAAAACTTATATTATGCATGAAAGTACTAGGGCCAGACGCCTAGGCTACTAAGCCTCGCGAAGGGCGAGATCGGTTACCTAAATCGCCAAACTAAAAACTAACGGCATCATATAAGAATTACTAGAGGAGCTAAATAGCTAGATTATTAAAGCATAAAAACCGGGAACGTCGCTCTGGCTAACTAAATGACCCATATATAGCGAGTGACAGCATCCAGGATGCCTCCGGTAGGCAACAGCTCTTTTTTACCTTAAAATCACTTTGATTTAATTCAAAACGACATGAGCTTACATTTATACAAAGTAAAGATAATACTCAACTTTCCAGAGGCAGAAGAGGCCGGAGAAGGCATCATAAAGTTGAATTATATCCAAAATTACGAGAGAACACAAGGGAAAACACCGAGTAGTAGAGTTACACGAAAAGGAATAAAGATGGAGCTACAGCCTTCATCAGATTCGCACTGGAAACGGAATAGGAGAGATTCATTATGAGCGGGTCTCTTTTCATTTTTGTTTCAGATTCTTGTCACTGTAACCCCTCGAAGCATTAATACTGTTCGGGGTGAAGATAGCTATGTTACATGTCAAGAATACGTCCTCTGATATTATGTAATATCCCTGTTAGATTTATTTAGGGATATTCGCTCCAGCATTTAGAATTCTGGATACCTTAAGGTAAAATTCTCTGGGAATATCACTGTAGTCAAATATACCCTAGGATGCAATCAACTGAGTTATATTGTTACATCGGCAATGTTTGGGAGGGGGTAGTGATCCGGTTCTGTTTGCATGTTCAGGCGCCTGTAATCCCCGCACGGACGGAGGGAGCCGTCTTTCTTCAGAACGATGTGTAAGGGTGACGACCATGGGCTGGAGGCCTTTTGGCAAAGGCCCATTTTCTCCATTTCGGCGAACGTCTGTTTGGCGGCTGCCAATCGTTCCGGTGCCAGACGTCTGAATTTCGCGAAGACTGGGGGTCCCGTCGTCTTGATATGGTGATAAATACCGTGCTTGGCAGGAACCGTGGGCGTTTTGCGAAGTTCTGGATGGAAAACTTCCGGGTACGACGTGAGGAGGTGGGCGTAGGCATCCGTGGGTGCGCTGATGTGGAGAGCGAGGTTAGAGGGGGCGGGTTGAAGAGGTGTCGACAAGTACGAGTCTGCGTTGACCAATCGTCGGTGGGGGACATCGACCAGAAGGTGGAAATGATAGAGGAAATCCGCACCGAGGATTGGCATTGTGACGTCAGCAACGAGAAACTTCCAATTGAATTTACCATTTCCGAACGATAATGTGAGGTTCTCGTAACCGTAGGTGGGTATCGCAGATCCGTTGGCAGCTACCAAGCGGACGTCGGCAGATGTAGACAGACTACGTTGTGCCTTGAAGAGTTTCCTTGGCAAAAGAGAACGACAAGCACCCGTGTCTACCAAAAATCGCACGCCCGTTCCTGCATCCTGTAAAAAGAAAAGATTAGAAACATGGGAGGCCACCGCCACAAGCGATGGCCTACTTACACGTTTTTTGGCCACTGACAATCTTTGGCACATTTCTTCGCGGTTGCCCTGAATCTGAAGTGGTCGTAGCAAAACTGCGGCGGATGGGAGGTAGTAAGTGGCTGTAGAAGTCGTTCGTTGGGGCGCGAGCGATTGGTGGGTGGTGGGCGGCTTTGTCGCCGCTTCGGCACGTCACGGGGTAGGCGTGTATGTCCTACGGCATTCATGTCAGCTTCGGTTGACGTTGAATAGGCATCCTCGTCGTCCGGGGTGGAGGCGTTGATGGAGGTCTTGAAGTGGCTGTCCATAAGGGCGTCGGCTTTGGTCATCAAGTCCTTTATGGGTAAACTATCGACATCGGGTAATGCAGCGCGTACAGGTTCATGTAAAGGGCGTATCCAAAGGGCACGGAGTAGGTTCACCTCACGAGGAGAGCCGTCTGTGGCAGGTTGAAGGCGAGCGATACTGGTCATTTCCCTGAGGGCAAGTCTGCGGCAGGTTGAAGGCGAGCGATACTGGTCATTTCCCTGAGGGCAAGCGAAGCCCTTTGGTCCCCCAACGGTTGTTGCGAGAGCTTAAAAAGCTTTGCTATATGGGCAGCTGGCGACGGCGAGTACTGCTGCAGAAGGTATGGTTTGAGGGCGTCATACGCTATTGGGGTGTCTCCTTTTTCACAATGCCAGTCAGATATTTCTGGGAAGGTGTCCTCGGGTATCGCCGCGAGAACATAATCCGCTTTGGTGGTTGAGCGAGTCACGCCCCTGATACGAAAGTGGACTTCAGCGCATTGAAACCAAGCAAACGCTTCTCTGCTGGCGAACGGTGAAAGTTTCAATGGGGCGGCCGCGGCGCCAACTGCTGTAGTAGAGTCCGTAGTAGAGTCCGTCTCCGTCATAGTACCAACGATGGAGGGGTGAGGGAGGTGGGGGTGGAAGGCAGTGGGACCGAGTCGACTTCCAGGGTCACCAATGTGACGGCGCCGAGTAAGGCTGTGAACTCAAAGGCAGGTTGGAAACGACTGAGTTATATTATTGTAGAACATTTTCCTTATATACAAAGCCTCAAGGCAACAGGACATAACAAGTTCACAAGACAGACAATATTACAGAGGAAAAACCAGACATGAATTTTCATGTTCGTTTTAGTGCGAGGGAAGAGCGAAGATACAAGCATAATATATACAAAAGGAATTATGTACAATTGTGTGAAACACGGTTGGTACAAGAGTGTCTTCTACCCTTACCTAAAGGAATGTGGCCACTGAAGTATGATAGTGCAGTAACCCCTTGGGTGAAGAAGAATAATTGGTAATCTCAGTGTTATCATGTGTATGTGGATAAAGAAGAATATATAAAGAATAGGCCAGACCATTGGTGGTATGTGTAGGCAAAGGGAAAATCAACCGTAACCAGAGAGAAGAATCCAATATTGTACTGTCTGGCTAGTCATAGGACCCCATATCATTCTAGCGGTAGTACTTCATGACACACAGACATATATATATATATATATATATATATATATATATATATATATATATATATATATATATATATGCTCGTGTTTCTCTGTGTGTATTTGTATATGATG
>NC_090736.1:32265714-32285714 GCF_036898095.1 Palaemon carinicauda
GAATAGATACTCATCAGAACGTCAGCTAAACTATCTGATCTGGTGGCTCCGATTTTCTGTTATTACCTCTGCCAAGGAGATTACATTTTTGAGTCGGATTATTTTTTTTGTTTCTGTGTGTGTGTTCATAGACAGGATTACATCAAAAATACTCAAGGGATATTACAGAAATTTTCACCACATATACATCATAGGTCATGGACCCCATTTAATTTTGGAGATGATCTGGATCTTGATGTGCAGTTTTTACAATTTCAAGGAACAGGATTACCCCAAAACCACTTGACGCTGATGATCCAGATCCGGAGTATAGATCCGGATTTGCATTTGTCATAATTTTAAAGAATATGTCAAAACAAATTGACAGATTTTGACGGAATTTCTACCACAGATAGATCTTAAGCTATGGGCGACTACATTAACTTTTGAAGATGATCCGGTACCGGATCTGGATTGACATTTTTGGCAATTTCAAAGATTACTTCAAAACAAATTGACAAATTAGATTTTACCTAAATTCTAGCAATGGATAAATATTATGCATCGGAAGTAACAATGAAATTTTGGAGGTGATACGGATAAAATCATGATTCTGGATCAACATTGCACTTATCACCATCTACTGTATAATCAGCATATGGAAAGTGGAATTATTATTATTACATATACAGTATATCATTGAAAGAAGAAGGATTTTAGTTCCACCACGAAAGAAATGTAGATTTTTGTGAAAAAAAAAAAGGCCCCAAATTCTTGCTCTTTGCGAAAATAAAAGTGTTGTAAATGGTGATGTTCAAAAGTCCTGAGTGGTTCTATTTTCGTTACGAAATTTTAACTTCTTTAAAATGAATAACAAAGAAGGTATATACAGGGAGTATTCGATCGATTAGTGTTGATATTCTTTTTTTTTCGACTTTAACAGCATCCTAAGTTTAATTTTCCCTTTGTAGAAATGTTTTTGAACTCCTGTATTAACAATTATTTTTCAACAATATAATTTTCTAATGCATATTATAATGTTGAGTTCATAATATTTGGTTGATATTCCTCTGCCATACGTACAAGAATTGGTTATAAATAAATAATATATTTAACTTTATCACCTTGATCATTTATCCACATCAATATTGAATATTATGCATATATATATATGTATATATATATATATATATATATATATATATATATATATATATATATATATATATATATATATATATATATATATATATATATATGTGTGTGTGTGTGTGTGTGTGTTTGTGTGTATATATATATATATATATATATATATATATATATATATATATATATATATATATATATATATATATATATATATATATATATATATAAATTGATTTTGGGGATGTTACTCTAAGTTAACGACTGATATATAGTTTCTTAGTGGCGTTTGAGGACAACATATTTCCAGACAAAGTATGCTCCAATTAGGTTTCAGCATAAAACTAAAACTACATGTACGTTTTTTTTTTTCTTTTAATATTTGGTGTCGACACGTGTTTCGAATCTCACTTTTAAGAGATTCTTCGACAGATATGCATTTATTGAACAATGAAACCAAGCTTTAATATAAAAGCTGTTTCTGCGAAAATGTAATGAAATACAAAACTATTTGGAAACACTGAAATAAATGAACAATATTGTTAAATCAAAACTTTAACATTCGTCCATATAGAAATATCACAAGGCTTCACAGAATTCCATGACCGATCTCACAGGCTTCCCCCTCTTCGATGAAGCTTATGGTTCCAATCTTGCAACGGGATTGACGGTAGTTCTTCAGGGCTATTTTCTCTCGTCTAAAACAGACTGAATTGTGAGGCTTACCTGCCCCTCAGAAAATCTATGTTTGTAAACTCCGTTGATCTTTTATCCGATTTCCTTTGGAGTAATGCTAGTCTTTAAGATGAGCTGTTATGTCGCTTCTATCTCCGAGGAAGCTCCCGATTCTGTTGTTGTAACGAGGTTAATGTCGGGATTTCAAAGGTGTACAGCTTTATATTCACCTCTCTCTCTCTCTCTCTCTCTCTCTCTCTCTCTCTCTCTCTCTCTCTCTCTCTCTCTCTCTCTCTCTGTATATATATATATATATATATATATATATATATATATATATATATATATATATATATATATATATATATATATATGGAGCCATTGTAGGGTGACGGCCAGGTCCGTTTTCAACCATAGAAAATGGGAATATTATAAAGTGGGGTGGACTGTGGCCGCCGTTCTAAAATCGAGTTCGTAGAAAACGGGAATATCCTGAACTGTGGCCGTTGTTCTAAAACTGAATTTGGCGGGAGAAGCTAACTTAAAAAAACCCACCTAACCTATGCTGAAAGCCGTATCCTTACCCGGGGGGGGCTTCGCCCCCCCGGACCCCCCCACCCTTACACAACAGTTTCCTTGCCTACGACTACGACGGGAGAAGCTAACTTAAAAAACCCACCTAACCTATGCTAGAAGCCGTGTCCTTACCTACGAGTACGACGGGAGAAGCTAACTTAAAAAACCCACCTAACCTATGCTAAAAGCCGTGTCCTTACCAGGGGGGGCTGCGCCCCCCCCGGACCCCCCCCCCTTACACAACAATAATATTAACTAAGTAGTTATATACTGAAATCCATGAGTACTTACATAATTATAATTCATAATCGCTGAATTCCGAGTCTTCGGGGTACGCGCTGACGATCTTCTTTCTGACTTTGGATGGGCGGGATGGACCGGGAGATATGGATGGACCGGGAGATATGGATGGTCCAGGAGAAGTGTGTGTAGCGGCCGTTGTTGATGGGGTTTGGCAGGTTTTGAGAGGGTGAACACGATTGATTAATTTCAAGAATGCCTTCAGTTGACACTCTGATCCCTCTAGATATCGCTCATATGTTTCATTATTGTAATTGGTCTCAAAAACCCGTCCAAAAAAAATCTGCTTTCAGATGCCAGAAAATCGCATCTATGGTGGTTTCCTTGTGAAAACAAATCTATGGGGAGGGCCACCAACCCGAAAAAACCTTCCGACGTCCCTGGTACAGTTAGAATCAAAAGAACGCCGACACTCAGGGGAAATCTTTCGTCAGATGTCTCCAGTGTTCCCATGACAAAACGGACAAGGAGTTGCTCTTCTTACAATCTCTACGAAATGGGCGGAGCATTCTCAAACCTTAGCGAATCAGACAGTAAAGGGCCGTCTTTGTTAGCAAAAGTATACAAATGTTACAAATCGAGTTGCCATATTACAATTCTGTATAATTATTTTTACGTCTGAACTTTTTTATACAAATACAAAACACACACACACATACATACATACACACACACACACACACACATATATATATATATATATATATATATATATATATATATATATATATATATATATATATATAATATTATTTTCAATTGCTACTTTTTTCGTAAGTGGGACCATGTAGACACTTTCCAGGGAGGGGGGGGGGGGTTTGTTCTCCTTCAACCCCCCTGCCCCGGCCATTCCGACACTGAGCAAATAGGAAAGTCATTTATGTTTTAGGGGTTGTGGAGACAGGCTGCTTGTAGACTCATGATACAGCCTGTAAGATATTGTATCATTGCCTGAGATTTATTTGATAACCGTCAATGTTCTAGTAAATTTGGCTAACCTAATTCATTATTAGTTGATTTGTAAAATATAGCAGCAGTAGAAGAAAATAGCTGCTGTTGATGGAAGGTCGATAAGTAACGAAATTTAAGTATTAACTTTGCCTAATAGATAATCGATGATGGACATAATAGATACTGATGACTGCAAAGCACCTTGAATACAATCAAAATTTAGTATTTCGTATCGAAAATAACTTATATTGAGGTAGATGAGGACGCTATCACATTCGGGCAAAGGGTTTAAAAAATTTGTTTTATTGACAAATCATAGTCTCAGAACGACATAATTTTCAGAAATTTTTTCATGAAACTATGATATACCTATTTTCCCAAATTGAATTCTCCTATAATTTTTCCTGAAAATATACACGAATAGATGGCATAAGCATGAAATGATTCCCCATTCTAATACCCTGATTGTAAGTTATCAATGATTATATAATTGCAAGTAGCTTTATCTTGGGAAATTAAACAGCTTTGAGATCAAACCAACTTCTTATCAATTTCATGCCCACAGGTCTTATGATTTTGATTCAAATAGGCTTAGCTTTGTATGATAAAGTCCTTATTTACAGTGATCAAGTGCCCGAATTAGACCATCTATGGGGTGCTAGATGTAGGTCTCTTGACCGGGTAAATTAAGCAAGGTAGATGGGGGCTTAACAAGCGAAAAATGCATTACTATCTGTGAAGCTCTAGTTCGGGTTGTTCGAGCAAAAGCTATCCATACCAGCTCCTCAGCCTCTCAGGGTATTAGTTAAACCACAATTTCTACAGCTGGTGCCGTGAGTAGGAGAAAGGAAAACCCAAATATTTAAATATCTCGGAAATAAAAGTTTGATTGTCCTTTTAATCACTAACTCATACAGCTGAGGAGCGATACTCATGGATTCCTAAATATTTTCTCTCATTCTTTAGATTTTATTTCCAGAGCTTCTTCCTCTATCCCCTGATTCACTATCTAATATTTGTATTTCTTTCTATCATTATTTATTCATTTATTTATTAAATATTATCTTGAAAATTAATGCCCTTCTGCCTCGGTGCTCGTCTTAGGGCGTCACTTTGGTTCTTAGCTTCTCACTGTGCCTTCATAAAAGAAATCTCTCCCAAGCGGCAGCAGAAACACCTT
Organism: Palaemon carinicauda; assembly: GCF_036898095.1. Classification (NCBI taxonomy): domain Eukaryota; kingdom Metazoa; phylum Arthropoda; class Malacostraca; order Decapoda; family Palaemonidae; genus Palaemon; species Palaemon carinicauda. The sequence continues at coordinate 32,270,522 of NC_090736.1, forward strand.
CACTTGACCATTCCAACTTGGAACTATTTGATATTTGTGTGACACCAAGACAAGATATTCATTAGCTTGATTCCGGAATAAGGCATTTGGAGATCTGTATTTCATTTTCCTCTATCTTAGTTTTTACAATCTCCATCGAAGTTAAAAAAAAAAAAAATTGCATTGTGAAGCATGCTTCCATAAATAAGTGGTGCCCCTCAGATTTTTTATACAATATATATCCCATTCCTGTCATTATTCCAGTTAACGAAAATATCTTAGTCGATTTTAAAACAACTGGTTAAATTTTCCTACAGAGCATTTAAGGTATATAGAGGAGAATAAAATATAGTGATCAAACTATATGCAGCCGGACAGATGTTGGTATACGGATCCTTAAGGAAGCAAATCCTCCAAACGCCCAAAAGCAATTATAGAAATTTTCCCCCAAAATCCCCCATAATTTGGATAAGCATTTGATTCTAACAAAATAATCCCGTTATTTACATCCTGTAATAACTATCTCTAATTTTGCCATTTAGTTTCGACAATTATCAAGTGAATAAAGCACTTACGATAAAGATTGAATTAGCAATGTAGTAAAGATTTTACTATATATGTTTAAGATTTTAGTTCAAATGGCAATGCTAATCCTTCAAGGCCAAGATAGCAGACGGTGAGATGACAAAGCTCAACAATGGGGATGTAAAATAAATGATGAATAAAGGGAAAGTGGTTTAGAGTCTAAAGACTGAAACGGCGCATACCCCTGAATCTGAATAATTTGGGAAATATTTTACAATAAAGTATCCTCACTTATTACGAAATGTTACATTCAATCAATATCTATAAACTGTAAGCAGTTTTTAGCAGTCAATCTATCATCTGAAAAATAACGATAAGCTTTTGGGAGCATAATACAATCATTTCTATTGGAAACATTGCATAATAATGACAAACAATATTTTGATATGAATAAATGTCTAAAAAGGAGTTTATGTGCTGTTACATTACTTCATTAAATTGAGTAAGCTCAAACCATTTGTGCTCTCTCTCTCTCTCTCTCTCTCTCTCTCTCTCTCTCTCTCTCTCTCTCTCTCTCTCTGAACGTTCTTTATGTGGGTATAACTCATGTATGGTGTTTTTTATTAATATTTTTTAACATAGAAACATAATTGAATTGACTTTTTTCGTTCATCGGTAACTTGAACAAGACTAATGTTAAAACAATCAAATATAGCTGTTAACGGTTGGAATTGTTTAGCTACGACACCAATATTTTCTACATGATTTTTTGAGTTCATTATATATATATATATATATATATATATATATATATATATATATATATATATATATATATATATAATATATATATATATATATATATATATATATATATATATATATATATATATCATATACACACATATATATAAATATATATATATATATATATATATATATATATATATATATATATATATATATATATATATATATATATATATATATATATACATATATATATATATATATATATATATATATATATATATATATATATATATATATATATATATACATATATATTCGCCTGGGTCTGTGATCCCGAGGTTGTTAAGAGAATCCAGACATTAATATATCAAAAATATATATGGCTTATTTGAATATGAAAAACACGTAAAAATGTGCAAAATTTATCATTAATTGAATGCCAAGTAACAAACTACCAATTAGCTACGATGGTGAAGATGGGTTGATTTCAATTCTAAGTACAAAATACCTGAATTCGACAGGTATAAATACAGTAGAATTGTCATTGACTTTTATCTTTGTTCGTGGCCAAGTGGGTTAGTCACTGTCTATATAAGCTTGCCGACCAGGGTTCGATTCCCGGCCGGAGCAAAGCTCTTGTCTTTGTGAGATTTCGCCTGGGTCTGTGATCCCGAGGTTGTTAAGAGAATCCAGACATTAATATATCAAAAATATATATGGCTTATTTGAATATGAAAAACACGTAAAAATGTGCAAAATTTATCATTAATTGAATGCCAAGTAACAAACTACCAATTAGCTACGATGGTGAAGATGGGTTGATTTCAATTCTAAGTACAAAATACCTGAATTCGACAGGTATAAATACAGTAGAATTGTCATTGACTTTTATCTTTGTTCGTGGCCAAGTGGGTTAGTCACTGTCTATATAAGCTTGCCGACCAGGGTTCGATTCCCGGCCGGAGCAAAGCTCTTGTCTTTGTGAGATTTCGCCTGGGTCTGTGATCCCGAGGTTGTTAAGAGAATCCAGACATTAATATATCAAAAATATATATGGCTTATTTGAATATGAAAAACACGTAAAAATGTGCAAAATTTATCATTAATTGAATGCCAAGTAACAAACTACCAATTAGCTACGATGGTGAAGATGGGTTGATTTCAATTCTAAGTACAAAATACCTGAATTCGACAGGTATAAATACAGTAGAATTGTCATTGACTTTTATCTTTGTTCGTGGCCAAGTGGGTTAGTCACTGTCTATATAAGCTTGCCGACCAGGGTTCGATTCCCGGCCGGAGCAAAGCTCTTGTCTTTGTGAGATTTCGCCTGGGTCTGTGATCCCGAGGTTGTTAAGAGAATCCAGACATTAATATATCAAAAATATATATGGCTTATTTGAATATGAAAAAAACGTAAAAATGTGCAAAATTTATCATTAATTGAATGCCAAGTAACAAACTACCAATTAGCTACGATGGTGAAGATGGGTTGATTTCAATTCTAAGTACAAAATACCTGAATTCGACAGGTATAAATACAGTAGAATTGTCATTGACTTTTATCTTTGTTCGTGGCCAAGTGGGTTAGTCACTGTCTATATAAGCTTGCCGACCAGGGTTCGATTCCCGGCCGGAGCAAAGCTCTTGTCTTTGTGAGATTTCGCCTGGGTCTGTGATCCCGAGGTTGTTAAGAGAATCCAGACATTAATATATCAAAAATATATATGGCTTATTTGAATATGAAAAACACGTAAAAATGTGCAAAATTTATCATTAATTGAATGCCAAGTAACAAACTACCAATTAGCTACGATGGTGAAGATGGGTTGATTTCAATTCTAAGTACAAAATACCTGAATTCGACAGGTATAAATACAGTAGAATTGTCATTGACTTTTATCTTTGTTCGTGGCCAAGTGGGTTAGTCACTGTCTATATAAGCTTGCCGACCAGGGTTCGATTCCCGGCCGGAGCAAAGCTCTTGTCTTTGTGAGATTTCGCCTGGGTCTGTGATCCCGAGGTTGTTAAGAGAATCCAGACATTAATATATCAAAAATATATATGGCTTATTTGAATATGAAAAACACGTAAAAATTTGCAAAATTTATCATTAATTGAATGCCAAGTAACAAACTACCAATTAGCTACGATGGTGAAGATGGGTTGATTTCAATTCTAAGTACAAAATACCTGAATTCGACAGGTATAAATACAGTAGAATTGTCATTGACTTTTATCTTTGTTCGTGGCCAAGTGGGTTAGTCACTGTCTATATAAGCTTGCCGACCAGGGTTCGATTCCCGGCCGGAGCAAAGCTCTTGTCTTTGTGAGATTTCGCCTGGGTCTGTGATCCCAAGGTTGTTAAGAGAATCCAGACATTAATATATCAAAAATATATATGGCTTATTTGAATATGAAAAACACGTAAAAATGTGCAAAATTTATCATTAATTGAATGCCAAGTAACAAACTACCAATTAGCTACGATGGTGAAGATGGGTTGATTTCAATTCTAAGTACAAAATACCTGAATTCGACAGGTATAAATACAGTAGAATTGTCATTGACTTTTATCTTTGTTCGTGGCCAAGTGGGTTAGTCACTGTCTATATAAGCTTGCCGACCAGGGTTCGATTCCCGGCCGGAGCAAAGCTCTTGTCTTTGTGAGATTTCGCCTGGGTCTGTGATCCCGAGGTTGTTAAGAGAATCCAGACATTAATATATCAAAAATATATATGGCTTATTTGAATATGAAAAACACGTAAAAATGTGCAAAATTTATCATTAATTGAATGCCAAGTAACAAACTACCAATTAGCTACGATGGTGAAGATGGGTTGATTTCAATTCTAAGTACAAAATACATGAATTCGACAGGTATAAATACAGTAGAATTGTCATTGACTTTTATCTTTGTTCGTGGCCAAGTGGGTTAGTCACTGTCTATATAAGCTTGCCGACCAGGGTTCGATTCCCGGCCGGAGCAAAGCTCTTGTCTTTGTGAGATTTCGCCTGGGTCTGTGATCCCGAGGTTGTTAAGAGAATCCAGACATTAATATATCAAAAATATATATGGCTTATTTGAATATGAAAAACACGTAAAAAATGTGCAAAATTTATCATACATATATATATATATATATATATATATATATATATATATATATATATATATATATATATATATATATATATATGTGTGTGTGTGTGTGTGTGTGTATTCAGTATTTGTAGTGGATATTTGAGAGGTCAACTGATAACTGAGAATGAAATATGGCAACTCGATTAGTAACATTTCAATGCTTCCGCTGACAAAGAAAGCCCTTTACTGTCTTTGATTCACCAAGGTTGGAGAAGGCTCTGCCCATTTCGTAGCAGTAGTAAGAGGAGCAACTCGTTGTCTGTTTTGTCATGGGAACACTAAAGACATCTGATGAAAGATTTCCGCTGTGTCGGCGTTCTTTTGATTCTAATTGTACATGTAACAAGGAACACTTTACAGAGCATTGGTATCTAAATTATAATTGGTCTTATGACTAGGTAACAACGTATTTGCTGCGGACATGAATATATTTGATTAAATTTGGGGTTTTTAATTCTATGCCTGAGTTCCGACTCTTTGCTTTTAGGATATAGGGATCTGCACTATATATTTTTGTAATACATATCTGTATTTTACATATAATTACTATAACTCAGAGCCTGAAATCAGAAGAAAAATAGTATTATTGTACTTATGAATTTTTGATACATTAATTGAAAAAAAAAAACTACAAAGAAAGAATGTATCAGTAATTACATACTTCTTCAAATTCAATTAGAAACCAAGTGTTTCTAATTCATGTCAAAAGATGGCAGCACACGTCCCTTGTTCCATTTATGTGAATGAGTCTATCCAATTGGAAAAGAGTGATAAATTGATAATTATGTATGGTAGGTTTAAATTATTTTAAGTCCAAATTAAGTAAGCTATTTTTAGAAGTTTTTAAAACAAATTGACGTCATGGAGGGTTCCAGAATGCAAAGATTAAAGAGCCTTATACATTATTTCTTCTCATGAGCAATACATGGCCTAAGCAGAGAGTAATTTATGGTTAATTATCCCCCTCATCCACCCATTATAATATTCATTACTTCATTTCTGTTTCTATTTGGGCACATAATTGCTATAAAGGAGACGCATGTGTACTTGATGTTCCTTGTTGTCTGACCACAACTTAATTATCAGAAAATCACAATTTTTTTAATAAATGTCATAAAGGTATTTCTTCACCAAGCAATCGTTAGATCAATTACATTTGGGGGTCAGGGGTCACCAGAAATGCCATATGTACTGAAATTGGCGAGATGATCGAGTAAATACAGTTATTTGATATAATTTTCTATTACCTTGTTATTAAACCAAAATGTAATTAACATGTTTCATGGTTTGACATGTATTGTTAGATTTCGAAAGGCATAATAACGCAGACTTCTCTAGCACCCTCCCTTACACCGTAACGAATTTTACTTTACCGCCAATAGATGGCAGCAGAGGCACCTTGTCCAAACTAATACAACCAATTATTTGAAGAACACGTGTGTCCAAAAAGTGTGGTAGGAAGGTAGAGGCTAGAGAATTGGTAGTTGGTAAATTGCCCAACGACCGTTTCCTTGTTGGATATGAACATATTTATCAGAAAATGGTTCGAATTTTTAATGTGATATCGGAAGCAACCTGAGTCTACTTATGAAAGTGTTTAGCATTTCCTTTCTTTGTCAGAATAATTGGATGGCAAGTCATATCCCTGTACAAGTGACCAAGATAACAATCATCATTATAGTTAGGATTAGTGCGACGAGTTTGGGACAGCGCTGCCAAATGAAATTTCCTTGAATGAAGAATATCATTATTCATTACAAACTCAAATAATTTAAGGAGTAATAGTTATATGCAAGCTGATGCATGGCTATGGTTTAATTTTATGTTGTTATAATCAGTGTAATCAACATAAATAAATCGATTATGAAACGGAAAATGGTCATATTTTTATCTTCGTCAACGCCTGTGTTGTGTCATCCACCTGCGAATTTGTTAATAAGGCCGTTCCACAGTGTTAATCATTCATGAAATAAACCTTATCAACATTTCCTTAGTAAATGTATGCATGTCAGTAAAACTTTTTCTTGGTTCGATATAGGTGAAAATAATCCATTATATATATATATATATATATATATATATATATATATATATATATATATATATATATATATATATATATATATATATATACTAGGTATGCAGTTAATTATAATAAGCCTTCTTCATCATGAGACTCAATACTACACATTATTTTAGTAGTTTTATTACAGCTGTGACCAAGTTGTGGAATGATCTTCCCATTCGGGTAGTTGAATCAGTGGAACTTCAAAAGTTTAAATGTTTTTATGTTGAACTGGCTTACTTATGTCCTTTTATTGTTTATATATCAATTAACTGTTTTAATGTTGTTAATGTTTCTAAAATTTTTTATTTTGATTTTTCATTACATCTTATATTGTTTATTTATTTCCTTATTTCCTTTCCTCACTGGGCTATTTTTTCCCAGTTGGAGCCCTTGGGCTTATAACATCTTGCTTTTCTAACTAGGGTTGTAGCTTAGGCAGTAATAATAATAATAATAATAATAATAATAATAATATTACTGCCTGCTTAGATGAATGGGGGAAGGGTATAACACTCTCACACAAACAAACAAAGACATATGGTAGACTAACCCCTAGAAATGGCCTTAGCAAAGTGGAGGTACCAAGGGCTAAAGTCAACCTAATTTCTTTCACGCCATTTCCGATACTCCGCAATTTCCATGAACCACAGGGAATTGTGTTTACTTTCTTCTCTTACTGAGGGGGCCTAACTCAAAGACCTAACTTTTTTAGGAGGCGAGGTGGTCGTGAGTCGGTGGTATAACTTTTCGAATTAATCTTTTGTGATCTGACCGAAATTTGTTTTATTGGATGTTTTGATGACTTCGAAATATGTGTTATTAAAAAGTTTGATGATATTTATGACTAAGAAGGGAGGTACTAGAGTGCTAGATTAGTTCTGGCTGCTTTTTCATTTGTCCTTCTTGAAAGTAAAATAAATTCGCTTTTCCAATATCATGTTTGATAATAACCTTTCAATTCCATGAAAATTTAGTTGCGAAACAATGATATGGTCTATGACGAAAGGCCTCAAATTTAGAAGCATTGTAAAGTAAATAAGTGGATGATAAAGAACATAAACATCATGTGTAAGTTAAACTGAATTTTACAAGTTCAATGGCCAGTACAGAAAAGGAAACAGGGATGTCAACAATAAACTATAAAACATCAAAAGATCAAAATGATATTTTTATTTTTTTTTGTCTTTTGAACGATGACAAGTTAATAGCAAACCATGTGTATTTCAATTTACTATTCTAGGAACACGTAGGTATCTCTGTCTTCAGCATAGCCTTGAATTATGAACAAAGGATGTCAAAAATAATTTATCAAAGGCACAGACTTGATGAAATTCGTTCAATTATAAGAAAAACAAGATTTATTCCGTATTTATTGTTTTGGTGTCTATATTAGAATTGAACAGTAATTTATATATACAAATACCGAGAGTAGGTTGATGAAAGAACATTCGTATTATATATATATATATATATATATATATATATATATATATATATATATATATATATATATATATACATATATATTTATATATATATATATATATATATATATATATATATATATATAATATATATATATATATATATATATATATATATATATATATATATATATATGTATGTATGTATGTATATATATACATATATATACATACATACATACATATATATATATATATATATATATATATATATATATATATATATATATATATATATATATATATATATATATATATATATACACACACACATATATATATATATATATATATATATATATATATATATATATATATATATATATATATATATATATATATATATATATATACACACACACATATATATATATATATATATATATTTATATATATATATATATATATATATATATATATATATATATATATATATATATTTATATATATATATATATATATATATATATATATATATATATATATATAAAACGGATTTTGAGCGAAGCGAAAAATCTATTTTTGGGTGAGATAGCCATGTCGTCCTGATGGAAGTTCCTATAGGGTAGCTTCCTAGGGTATATTACAACTACGGCGATATTCCCAGAGAATTTACCTTAAGGTACCAGAATTCTAACTCCTGGAGCGAGTATCCCTCGTGAAAGGGATATCGCGACATATCAGAGGACGTATTCTAGACACGTCACATGGCAATCTACGACCTGAACAGAGATTCGTCTCGTAGGAGGGAGATTGACGAGATACGAATTCGGGAAAGAAAAAGGGGAGCCGCTCCCAAGGCTTCCCTATCCCCCGATTCGTATGCGTGCCTGGCGCCAATCCTGGCGCCATCTGTATTCCTTGTAGCGTACACGAGGTGCTACAGATACTGTATGTAGGGAGGGGTCCTACAGCCCTTTCTTAGAAAGGCAAGGGCGGGTCCATCAGGACGACATGGCTATCTCACCCAAAAATAGATTTTTCGCTTCGCTCAAAATCCGTTTTTTGGGCTCAAGCCATGTCGTCCTGATGGAAGTGTACCAGAGCATTACTGTATCTGTGGATTCTCAGAACGTGCCGTACTCCCCGGAGATATTTATTCCCGGTCGACTAGACCTAGAGACCTAAGATGTTACCGTTATACATCTTTTCAACTAACTATAAACTATGTTAGAGCTTCCTGCCCCCTACAGGGAAGACTCCTACTAGACTCTGGAAAGTCTCGAAGAGTACATATATCTATGTATGAATACCAGGCAAGCTAATATAGTGGTCTCGCCCTATATTAAGTAAAGCATAGTTTGTAAAGGACCACTGCGTCAATATGAAATATCGACCAGTTTTCCGCACAATACTTGTATTGGCCAAAGGTTTTATATCCGCATAGGAGGAAAACCAATGCAACATAGCTTGCATAAAGGAACAATTCTATTAGAATTATCCCAGATAAGGTACATAGAATGAATGCTCAATTATACCAATAAATTGACACAGGTGAAGGAGACGCAAGGTTCTCAAGAACAAGCTTATTGACAGACAATAAACAGACAGGTTAACCACAATTATACATATATATATAAGAAGAGGATAACCCAAAACTTTAAGCATAAGTATGATAGTAAACAGGGCTTGTTTGTCTGAAAGAAAAACATTAGATGCCACTTTTAAGATACCGAGGTATCAAAGTCATAAAAGCCTGTATTACAAATCAATGACATTAGCGTTAGAAACGCTCGGCACACATGTCTGCACTTATGCTAGGTTCACCTTCGGAAATGGAACAGTCTGGATGGGCAACACAGTGCCCTCACTTAGTTTGTAGTACAGTATGTAACTACACACTCACCCTGGAATTAATCGTCCCAATTAAGACCACTGTTCCTCGCAGAGTTAAACAGTAGGGTTAACACCGCGACCCACTGCTACCACAGATCTCTTTTAGTTCCTCTACTTGCTTCGCATAGTGGCGAAAGAACACTCTGGAAGACTTCCAGCCAGTGTATGAACGGAGATGTTCAAAATCCATGCAATTAAAGAAATTTAAGAATGAGGCAACTTTCCTCGGATCGTGACCTGCGGGTGTATTGTCAGGATCCGCTCTGCGAATAAAATATGTGATTTTTGCTCTGAGTTGATTCAGAGATAAATTTGAGCCTGATGTTTCTCCCCTGAATAGCTGACCACCCTTGAAGTCTGAAGTTCTATGAAGATAGACCTTTAGGCATTCTACTGGACATAGAGATGCATCTTCTTTCAGAGGGCAGATTCTCCAGGGACCCCACCTGTTGGTGGGTAACTCATTCTTGGCGAGAAACGTAGGATCCGGAAACAGGTTCAGTTCTTCCCCATCCAGGAACTGAACACGACCTGCCTCTCTCGAGAGGCTACAATTTCACTAACCCTGGCCCCGGACGCGAGTGCAAATTAGGAAAATAACTTTTTGTGTCAAATCCTTTAACGCACATTCTTCATTGCTCAACAGAGAAGCGAAATGAAGAACTTGTCTAAAGACCATGAAATGGGCTTTGGAGGTGCTGAAGGTCTGAGCCTAGCACAGGCTTTCGGGACTTTATTAAAGATCTCGTTACCTAGGTCGACCTGGAAGGCATATAGAATGGGTCTTGTCAAAACAGACTTACACGCTGAAATCGTGTTCGCTGCCAACCCTTGACCATGGAGGTGGGGAAAAAAGATAAGCAGAAGTCTGTCAAGATCTCCTGCGGAATCTTCGCCTTGACAAAAGGCCACCCATTTTCTCCAAGATGACTCATATTGCCTTCTAGTAGATTTGCATTTATATTCCTCAATGAAGTCTATACTGGCTTTCGAAATCCCGAAACGCTTTCTCACCGCTAGGGAGAGAAAATCATGAACTGCAGGGTCCGGGTTTTCTGTAATGAAGCGCAGACAGTTGACTTCTGGACTCGCTGGGTCAGAACTGGATCTGGTAGTGGTACAAACTTCAGCTACAGTTCCAATGCCAGGAGGAACCACACGCTGTTCGGCCACTTGTGGGCCACTATTGCCGCTACCCTTTGAAGGATCTCAGTTTGTTGAGGACCCTCAACAGAAGGTTGTGAGGAGGGAACAGATAAATCTTGGACCATCTGTTCCAGTCGAGGGACATCGCGTCCACTGCTTCCGCTAAGGGGTCCTCGTACGGGGCACGTACAGGGGCAACTTCTTGTTGTCTTTCGTCGCAAAGAGGTCTATCTGCAGTTCTGGGACTGATTCAGAATGAAGGAGAATGATCCTGCGTCTAAGGACCATTCCGACTCTATCGGTGTGAACCTGGATAGAGCGTCCGCTGTCACATTGCGGACTCCTTGAAGGTGAACTGCCGACAGGTACCACTTCTTCTTTTCCGCCAATCGGAAGACGGCCAACATCACCTGGTTGAGAGGTGGTGACCTCGATCCTTGTCGATTCAAGTATCTTACAACTACCTCGCTGTCTATTACCACTTTATGTGGAACGAATGACGCGGGGAGACTTTCTTTAAGGTAAGGAGCACTGCCCTAGCTTCTAGAAAGTTTTATGAGAAAGGTCTTGAATAGCCTGGACCAAGTCCCCTGGACTTTTTTCCGATGAGAGTGACCTCCCCATCCCTCCTTTGAGGCGTCTGAGTGAATCGTCACCGACGGGGGAGGTGGCTGAAGAAGAACCTGACTTCTTTAGATGTCTGGCTTGGGACCAAGGCCTGAGAAGAGTACTTAGCCGAAGCGGCTGGTCTTCTCAGATCTCTTCACGCGTTTGATGCATAACTTCTCCAAACTCCGATTGCATCCTTTAGCTGTGCTCTTAGCACTGGGTCTGTCACCGAAGCAAACTGGAGAGAGCGCAGTACTCTCTCTTGCTCGTGTCTTGATATCCTTTCGGAATCTTGAAGTCTCTTGACAGAACCCGCTATCTCCTTCCTTTTCTTCGCTGGGGTGGAGAAACGGTGTGACAAAAGGTCCCAGTGGATCTTAGCCACTGGAACTTTTGAGATGGAGAAAGTCGAGACTTTTTCTGTTGATCTTGAAGCCTAGGTACTCTAGGAACTGGATCACTGACTGGAAGCTTGCAAGCATTCTGTCTCGGATGCTGCCCACACCAACCAGTCGTCCAGGTAGGCTACTACCTGAATTCCCTTTAGGCGAAATTGTTTGAGAGCTACGCTCGCAAGCTTCGTAAAAATCCTTGGGGCTATGTTTAGCCCGAATGGCATGGCTCCGAAGGCGTATAGTCTTCGCTGTAGCCTGAACCCTAGGTAGGGGGAGAGTCGATGGCTAATTGGAATGTGCCAGTAGGCATCTGACAAGTCTATAGAGACGGAATATGCCCTCTTGGGCAGTAAGGTCCTTATGTGTTGCAGTGTTAGCATTTTGAATTTGCAATTCACTATGAACTTGTTAAGTGGCGACAAGTCCAGAATGACTCTGAGCTTTTCCGAGTCTTTCTTGGGAACACAAAACAGCCTCCCTTAGAAATTGATGGGCTTCACCCTTTTTCTCCAACCGTTCTTGAACGTACTCCTCCATAACGGGGGTGGAGTGTTGGAAAAAACCGAAGGTACGGGGGTGGAGTGCTGTACCAGCTCCCGCCCAATCCATTCTTGAGTAGGTTGTGGGCCCAGGGATCGAAGGTCCACCGATCCCGAAATTTCAGAAGTCTCCCTCCTACCGGTATCACCTCACTTGGACTGCCGTCCTGAGGTCTTGCCTTCCTGACCACGTCCACCCCTGAATCCCCTTCCCCTTGAGGGGCGTCTAGACGAGCCTCTGGCTGCTCCTCTAGGCTTTGCTCGGAAGGAAGTAGACTGCCCTTCGAACGCTGGGGTGAATGCCGTGGACTGTGTCGGCACGGCCTGGGGTACCCACTGAAAGGTGGTCGGGGTTTGTGCCACGATCTGGGGCACTGGGGGCAATGGCAATTGCAGTTGCTGTTGCTGTCTAAGAGGCTTGGCTGGCCGAGACGGTAGCCTAGTCCTCATAGTCTTCCTCTTTGGTTGAGGACCCTCATCCGGGGAAGACTTTCTTTTGATAGCCAGGTCCCACTTCTGGAGAAGGTTTCTATTCTCCAAGGTGGCTTTATCAAAAACTTCTTTGACCAAGTCGGTAGGGAAAAAGGTCTTTTCCCCAAATGTTGGAGGAGATTAGTTTCTTTAGCTCGTGCCTCACTGTAGCCGAGGTAAACACGAACTCCCTACAAGCTCTCCTTGCCTTGACGAAGCCATAAAGGTCCTTCGTCACTGTGGCCAGATGAGGCTTGGCCACTACCATGAACATTTCATGGACCTTGGGGTCACTTGCCATCGTCTCGAGAGTAGTCTGAAGAGACATTGAGGCAGTCAGTCTTTCTTTTGTATCGAGCTCACTTCGCAAAAGAAAGTCAGACAGCTTAGGGGGGTCCTTGCCGAACTGACGTCCGGCAATATCAGCCTCCAACTTTCCACTTAGAACGTAAGATGGACGTCCTTCCAATCTTTGTGGTCCATAGGCAGGGCCAGCGACAAGGGTTTACACTCCTCTAGGGAGGGGCAAGACTTGCCGGCCTCGATTGCTTTTAGTACAGCCAGAAACCCTTTCTGTAAAAAGGGGGAAGGCTCTAGTAGGCGAGGACACAAAGGAAGGGAGCTTCCTATTCAATGCAGCTACCTTTGAGTTAGAGAAGCCCCTCTCTTTCATCGAAGATGAAAGTAGAGCTTGAGCCTTAGCATGGTCATCACTATGACCTCCTTCGGCTCTGCCTCCTCCTTTGAAGCTGGTTCCTTCCTCAGCCGGACATAACAGTCCGGATATGGTGCCTTGCTGGGCCAGAATTCCACCCTCCAGGGGAACTGAGCCCAGCATATCCGAGATGACGATCTTTCCAGTCGTCATCGACATGTGCTCAGCATACCTCCATGGGTTAGCATCCGAGCACAAAGGAAGGTCTTTCACATTGAGCTTTTCTGGGGCCCATGTGATTCTGCAAGGCACTGCATTCGCAGTTCCATTGCAGCCGCCTTCTCCTGATTCTCCTTCTGCATTTGTTGGATCATTCCAACAATAGAAGAGAGGGCCTGTCCCAGCTCTACTGGGAGACCGGCCGATGTAGAGGGACTTGAACTTCATCCTGGGCTTCTGCAAGGAGGTCTTCCTCCTGACACCCGTCCACATCAGATATCCTGTCATTTAGCTGGATGTCTTGCATCGCGACCGCGACTTCAGCATCCACCTGGATCTGAACTTAGGGGATCTCCTCTTGAGGCTGGGGAATCACTGCCTCAGCTGATGCCTTAGGGAAAAGATACGCCCTCATCTTCTCACTTGGAAGATAAGGGCCAGAAGTGTACTTTTGGAAGCCCCTTACCCAGGTACGAAGCTTCTTCCTAGCTATTTAAATGTCTCATTAATCAGGTTAGTGCACACAGTACATACCTGAGGGTCCCAATACCGGAGATCATCCTTGGAGACAGCGTATGCTGCGTGTCTCCTACAAAACTCATGTCCGCAGAGGTTCTTGCTGCTGACATTGCAGAAAGCACTTCCCCACTTCGGAGTGTCCTTCTGTAAAGAGAAGAAATTTCCATGAGTATCAAGTGAACTATGTATCACTGGATATGCATAGTATAGCATAACAATTCATAAATGAAAGACACACACTTGTGTTTCCCTCACAACCCATTGTTGCAGCCTTCCAGATAATAAAATCAAAAATGGTTTATCTCTACTAGAGTAACCAATGCAAGGTTTCCATAGGAAACAGGTGGAGCTCACACCTAGGCAATGATTTTAAAAATCCTGGATAATAGACGGGGAAGAACTCTGCTTCCTGTCTGAGGGCAACAGCAAAGGGCTGTGTAAGAAAACACAATAGTGTTAGAAGATACAGTGCTGTACCTAAACTTTTACTATAGTTTTCTTCTTACTGTATATGCTATACAGAAGAATACTAGTACAGTATAGGAGGATGTGTGCCGGCCTGCCTTTGCCGGCCGGCACACACCACAATTAGCTTTAAAGTATACTACTTAACAGCTATAGGGCGGCAGCCCTCTGGTTCAAATGCCTGTGCCGGCGGCAGCAGCTGCCGGCCAGCAACAGCCAGTGTTGGCCGGCAATGATTGCCGGCCAGCAACTACACAAGGTAGTACCCAGCTGCCGGCCACACTCTTGGTGACCGGCAGACAAGGACTGACATAAGCCGGCCGGCAAAGGTACAAGACCGATGCCAGCCGGCAGCAAAAGAACCAGAAGACTACCCCTGCCCGGC
>NC_090736.1:32290714-32345714 GCF_036898095.1 Palaemon carinicauda
AAAGACGATAAAAAGGACAATGAAAGAATGAACTTTTATGGGACAAAATGATGTAAGCGCTGACGCCCTGTGGTACTACTGTTGTTCTTTGTAATGCCAGGTACCGCTAGAAGATGAAATAGCCATATTCGAATATTTCCGATTTTACGTAATGCATAATTATACTTGCGGATATTTCTTATTTTAAATTTTTCATTGTCTCCATCTAATAATTGGTACTTTATTATATTTCACATGTCACATTTTGCTGTTCATTAATTATAATGAGAATGAGTCACAGTGACAGCACATAATTTGTCGAATCTTGTATCATCATGAAAAGAGAGCTTCGGGCAGTTGCACTATATAGTGTACAGTTTATAACCAGACTATAACACCTAGGTTCCAGGGTAAATGAATTACAAAGTGTTACAAAGAGAAAATAAGTCGATTGAGGTTAATGATATCTGAAGATTATACAGAATATTAATAGCGGCCAGAAATACCTGAGGTAATAGTTTGGGAAGCTCGTTTTAAAGAATGTTCACTTTTGCCAAGTTTTTTTTTTCTCCGTAATATAAATTAAATGGCCAAAGCATTAAGAAATATTGGTTACCTGGCATAATTACATTTACATGATTTGATGTAACTCAATAGTGAGTAATAAAAATACCTTTTACTGCATTTACCATCGTCATCATTAGGTTACTAATTTAGTTCACTGCAGAACAAAGCCGCAGAAATTTCCTTCCCCTTGTGCCTGTTTATGGCCATTCTGTGCCAGTCCACGTTTGTAAACTTTATTAGTTCGTCAATCCATCGTCTTTTCATCCTTCTACTGCTTCATTTAAAATCTCTAGGGACCCGTTCTGTTATTCTTAATATCCATATTTCTGTCATTCTCATTACACGTCCTACTCATGTTTTTTTTTCTTTTTTTTTATTAGAATATCCTCTGCTTTAGTTTGCACTTGTATCCATGTTACTCTTTTTCTGTCTTTTATTGTTATTCCCATCATCATTCTTTCCATAGCTTTTTGAGTTGTAACTAGCTCATGTTCTAAGGCTTTAGTAAGGCTCCAAGTTTCTGATGCATAAGTTAATACTAGAAGGAGCATTACTGATATTCAAATTATCAACTCATAAAAGCAGTTCAAATAAATCCTGTATCCGAAAGAACGATTTTTATAACAGTGAAAGGGTTTTATATGTATTCAACAAATTCAGAAGCATTACAGTAATTTTTTATACGTATCGGTGACCATCAAAAGTTATTGTAGACTCGTACATGCATATGCGTACAGACATACACAAGTTTAAATTTGGACATGTACCGTCACCTATAATACTTGACATGTTCATGTAGGCATACATAATACGTAAAAGTTACCAACTACCGCAAAGATTTCACCTATAACACAAGTTTTTTTTTTCTTTTTTTTCTTTTTTGCATGTAAATCAGTAAGATATACGAGTATACTGTTCCAATTAGGCATATATTTATCATACGACGCCCTTGTATTATTATTATTATTATTATTACTTGCTAAGCTAGAACCCTACCTGGAAAAAGCAGGATGCTATAAGCCCAGAGGCTCCAGTAGGGAAAATAGCCCAGTGAGGAAAGGAAAAAAGGAAAATAGAATATTTTAAGAAGAATAGCATTAAAATAAATATCTATATAAACTATAAAAATTTTAACAAAACAAGAGGAAGAAAAATAAAATGTGTACCCTCAAGCAGGAGAACTCTAACCCAAGACAGTGGAAGACCATGATACAGAGGCTATAGGACTACCTAAGACTAGAGAACGATGGTTTGATTTTGGAGTGTCCTTCTCCAAGAAGAGCTGCTTACTATAGCTAAAGAGTCCCTTCTACCCTTACCACGAGGAAAGTGGCTACGAGGTAAGTGGCTACTGAACAATTAGTGCAGTAACCCCTTGGGTGAAGAGGAATTGTTCGGTGTTGTCAGTTGTAGTCGACAATATTCAGTGTGTGTGTGTGTGTGTGTAGGCAAAGAAAAATGAACCGTACCCAAAGAGAAGGATCCAATGTAGTACCATCTGGCCAGTCAAAAGACCCCATAACTCTCTAGAGGTAGTAACTCAACGGGTTGGCTGGTGCCCTGGCTAACCTCCTCCTACTACTACTACTACTTGCTAAGCTACAACCCTAGTAGGAAAAGCAGGATTCTATAAGCCTATGGGCTCCAACAAGGAAAAATAGCCCAGTGAGGAAAGGAAATAAGGAAATAAATAAACGAAGAGAGAAGTAATGAACAATTTCGATATTTTAAGAATAGTAACAACATTGAAATGAATATATCATAATTATATAAACAATAAAAACTTAAAGAAAAACACGAGGAAGAGAAATAAGATACGTAGATATACTTAGCCTCTGTACCATGGTCTTCCACTGTCTTGAGTTAAAGTTCTCTTGCTTGAGGGTACACTTGGGCACGCTATTCTATCTAACTTCTTTTTTCTCTTGTTTTGTTAAAGTTTTTATAGTTTATATAGAAAATGTTTATTTTAATGTTGTTGCTATTCTTAAAATATTTTATTTTTCCTCTTTTCCTTTCCTCACTGAGCTATTTTCCCTGGGCTTATAGCATCCCGCGTTTCCAACTAGGGTTGTAGCTTAGCAAGTAATAATAATAATAATAATAATAATAATAATAATAATAATAATAATAATGGCATTGGTCAGAAAAGTCTGTTAACTTTTGGCGATGAGTTTCCTTGCGATCTGATTCTCGTTTCCTAATAATTAGGTGAGCCACAAATATGTCTTATAGATAATTCCATAACACATTATCTATCGTATTTTAAACTCGTAGAGGTGTTACACATTTAGATACATGTTTATTAAAAAAAAATGCATATAATATGTTCCCAGTAACCTGAACTTTATCAGTTCAAGTCGTAATTCTTTCTTGATGATGAAAATTTTTTATTTTTTTATCATTTATTATAAAAATGCAATTACATTTCCTTAATTCACACCATTTCCGTAATTATTCTATTACAAGAGTACAGTTGTTAACATTTCCATTATTATAAAAAAGGTAAATCAAAATATATAGTTTATAGCCTATAGCTTAATGGGATCTGGTGTAGCTTTCTTAGTTATATAAACACTTCAAACTACTTTGCGATAGAAACTCAGAGCCTAGCTCCTTCAGACAGAGGCTTAATCATGGGGAGTTATTATCATATTAAGATCAAACTACAATAAGTCCAAATTATTTACATTTACATTATAAAGGTTGTTGTACAACCGTCCATAACTTTTAGTTGCAAACGTCACATATTCAGGTAATTTTCTGAAAAATAGGTTTTACATTTGTTTCTATATGCATAATATCTATCAAAACATAATATCTATCAGAAATGTAATCTTTTGTAAATGCTTCATTTGATGTCTTTTTGAAAGTTTAATCAGCTTCACTATATGCTTGTGTTATTGTGATTATGGCCCAATGACAGGTATAGATTCTTAGATATCAGTTCATTGGTAGTAGCCTAATGGGGCTATGTGTATGAATGTCTTTTCAAAGCAAATCATAGTAGATTTTGTATACTATATACTGAGATTTCTCAGTTTGACATATAATACGGGAGGTATTTGATTTAACAATATAGTATAACGAGGTAAATGTGTAATGTTTATAAATTACATAATTAAATCCATGACCCAAGAGGTCAATGGAGAAGATAGGAGGAGTGTGAGAAACGTCAAGTCAGTCATAAACAGGATGCAAAAGCCAAACCTTGGCAATGTAACATTTTTCATGAAGAGTAAACATAATACCACCGATAACTAAGTATACGTTATCATCAGACAATATATTTTTGTTAGTTCTTGTCAACATGTCATATGGAATGGTCATCCGACCAAACCATCTATACTCCTGTGATGGAGCTGCTAATAAACTGTTTTAAAAGTTAACTTACTTAGACTTATTTAGAAGAAGTAACTTGCAAGTCTAAAAATACATAGCACATTGAAGAGACATTTGATTGGAACCATAATGTGTGTTTATAACAGTACCACACCAACAATTGGTGGCAGCGATTAAAACTAAAAGAACCAGCTAATCAACTTTAGTAACCAGAGAATCAACTTTAAGAACCAGCAATTTAAACTGTAATACTTAGCAGTTACAACAGTAATGAATCTACAATTTTGACGAAGTATCTACGTCCACCGAAGAAATGAACACATTGAATATCAACTATAAATGTTTTACAAACTGAGGAACTGGATCTTCAATCAACATCTTAAGAAAACTGAAGGACTGACATTCAACGTTTATTAAACATTCAAGAAACATATCCAGGAAGCACTACGTTCAACATTACGACGGGAAATCGGACCGAAAACATTCACCCAAACAGCTAAACTCTCGCGAACCAGTGAGAGAGAGAGGAAATGACGACATCGTCCTTCGCCCCTATAAACTCAAGCTAAGTACATTTCTTTATTCATTTCAGTTTTAGACAGTGAAGTGTTGTTATCACGAGTCGATCATCCATTATTGCTAGGGTAAGTTGTTTGCTAATCTTCATTTTTTCTTTCATTATAGGAAACTGTATTCAACTTCAAATTCTCGTCTAGAATTTTTTTTCTCTGTGCTAATTCCGTTTTCTTTCAGAAGTTCTCGGGAAATATCTTTATATTAGTATTATTGTTTTGGGGGATTATGTTATAATCTTTATTGTATAGTGCTTATGCGTTTACGCAGTGGACGTCTGTATTCATATAGAGATTTTGATAGGATTGCAAGGTTTCGTAGAGATAGAAAAAAAAGTAAAGCAAACATGACGCCTCCTGTGAGTCCGAGTAACCCCACCCCAGGACCTAGTAACCCCGCTCCCATTGTAAGACTAGTAAAAGCACGTTCAGCTATCCTTCCTTTTCAAGGTCGGGTCAATGGGTTCTTACCTCAGAATGTCGAGTCATGGATTTCTTCCGTCGACGCTCACTTAAATGCTAAACAAATCATAGACCCAATTGTACAATTACAAGAAGCTGAAAGTTTTATAGACTTTTCTATAGGAGATGCGAGCGCGTACTTGAGGGGAGTTTCATTTCAAGAGGCAGTTACATGGGATGATTTCAAAGTTAGGCTACCTGCGATCTATGGCGGTGAGGAAGCCTTAGATGTAGTTTTAACATTAAGAAATACACTTAATCAAGCCACTTTGACTCGGTTTAATATCATAGAGAGAGCAGCTCTCATTGCCGATAGGCTAAACGAGTATCAAGATATTTTAGGTAATTCCACTTGGGTTACTAGAGATAACATCTCCGTGAAAGATTTCTTACGATTAATGTATTTAACCTGCATGACACTTATGTTGCCAGAAGCTTTAGTGCGGTGTTTTAATAAAAAGTTAACGCCCGAAAGTACAGAATTGATGGTGTATAAACAGATAAAGAAACATATGTCTAAGTGTCCTGATCTTGATCCCGTGTTTACCCAAGTTTTTGCAAAAAATGAAACAAAGCCACAACAAGTAAACATAGTTAATAATAGTCAAGTTGCAGGAATGACGTGTTATAATTGCAAACGTCAAGGTCACTTGATTGCGGACTGAAGAACAAGATTCTGTTTCGTTACATAATAGTTCGACTCATTCATATAGTCAGTGCTACTCGCGTAAGACACAACAGAATCCTAGAAATACACAGTCAATTCCACAGTCAGTTCCATATGGAATTAAAAGAAAAATCCTCATTTCAATAAGAAGAAACAACCAAACGTCAATGTAGTTCAGAATCCAAAACAAACAAACAGTTCTTCGAATAACGCTGATCCTGGGTCGTCAAACCAGACCTTGCAAGATCAGACTAATTTTCAGAATGTGTAGAGCAAAGCAAATACCACATAATTAACTCCAGTGGGGAAGAGAGTGATGTTGGGTCAAGGTCATTCATGTCAACATCAGTAGTATTGAATAATCAATTTAATGTTTTACCAGATCATTGTGAAGCAATAGATTTTCCTATGAAACACACGGCCGAATTAAATAAATCAGTGCATGCTCCCGTAGATTTGCAACGAATTCTTACATTAATAAGCCAAAATGAGTTACGACCAACATTATATGCTGTAAATTTAAAACGCAGATTATTTACATCATTTTTTGACTCTGGTAGTCCACGTAATATCATGGATTTGAGGACACATCATTTGTTGTTTTCGAACTTCCCTATAGAAAAGTCCGGAGTAAGACTTTCAGGTATAGGAAATAATGAATTAAATGTAATGGTGTAACTCATGTTCAGTTCAAGGTCGGTAATTGCACGTTTGCCGATACCTTTGATGTTGTACAAAACATTGATATGTATCCAGCTGTAATTAAAGGATACCCGTCTATGGGCAATCAAAACATTATCTTAGCCCCTGCCAAGCACGGGGTGTATGTCAAAGGAAAATTCTCTAAGTCTTCTAATACCTTAAAATCAGTTTTGAATAAAATAGAGATGACAAATAAAACAGTAATTACGTTGAAGAACCAATAACTTGTCTCATTAATGAAGAAATAATATACGCGACCCAACAGAATTCTCGTTCACCCGTAATATCATCTTGCACGCAATCTATCGAGCCGAACGTAACTTCGAATTCAATAGTGCAAGTAAAGAAAACGTTACCGGGATCTGAAATATTAATCCTTTCCGAGATTTTGAAAACTAACGGATTATCCGTCACACAAGCTATTTATACAGTAGGCTCACAACAACAATGTAATATTGAAGTTTGTAATCATTTAAACATGCTTTAGTAATTCACAAAAATCAACATATCGTGGATGTAGAAGTTATAAACATCGTATTCTTACCGTCGCTGAAATCAATCACGGTCAGTCAGCTGCGGATGAATCCCTTTTGCAATCTATTAAAAATAAAATCAATAAAGACATTCAAGAAAAAGAAATTCAGCAGAAATTTTTTGGACTTTTAACTGAATATCATGATATTTTTTCCACTACGGATGGATCCTTAGGAAAAACATATGTTATCGAACATCAAATAAGGTTAAAGGACAAGCAGAAAATTATCTATGTACCCTCATACAGACTCCCTATGAAATTCCAGAATGAGATAAATGATGAAGTAGGTAAAATGCTAGAAGAAGGAATCATTAGGAAATCGAACAGCCCTTATAATTTTCCATTAATAGCTGTACCGAAAAAAGATCGAACATGGCATATCTGCGTAGATTTCCATCGCTTAAATGAGGAAACGATCCCTGATCTATTCCCAGTGCCATGTACTGACGATATTTTGTCTTTGTTAGGTAAGAATAAATATTTTACCAGTTTGGACTTACTTAAAGGCTTTCACCAGATATCATTAGAAGAAAATAGTATCCCATACACTGCCTTCAGCACAGCCAGGGGACATTATGAATTTTAACGTATGCCTTTTGGTTTAGGTTGTGCTCCCATAACATTTACTAGAATGATTAATATAGTGTTTGGAGACTTGCTAGGGGATATATTGCATGCCTATATGGACGACCTTGTAATCTTTTCCAATACCTTAGAAGTACATCTACGTAAACTAGAACTAGTACTACAGAGACTAAGACAACATAACTTAAGGGTAAAGATTAGTAAGTGTGAATTTTTCAAGACAGAATTAGTCTATTTAGGTTTTACGGTGTCTAGCCAAGGTCTTAAAAAAGTCCACGATAAGGTGTCGGCTATCCGTAACTTTCCGATATCCACTAATGTCAAGGGACTACAGCAATTTCTGGGGTGTAGTGGATATTACAGGCGTTTTATACGCAGTTATTCAATAATAGCCGCTCCCCTAACTGATCTTACGAAGAAGGGCGAAGATTTCATATGGTCTGAGCAGCATCAACAGGCGTTTAGTACCTTGAAAGATGAACTGTGTAGTTCTCCTGTCTTAAAATTTCCTGACTTCGGTAAGAATTCTTCATTGCAACAGACGTCTCAGACTTAGGAGTAGGTGGGGTATTGCTTCAACAATATGAAAAAAAGTTTTTCCCGATAGCTTTTTATTCACGTAAACCGAGAACTTCCGAAAGTAAGTGTGCAGTAATAGACAAGGAAGGGCTAGCTATTGTTAATTCACTAGTGCATTTTAAGTTCATAATATACGGTTATCCTGTCAAGGTTCTTACTGATCATAAACCCCTATTCGACTTCTTTAAAGACTTCAGTCACAGCCCTAAACGAACCCGGTGGCATTTGATCATCCAAGACTTTGGTGCGAGAATCGGGTATTTACCTGGGAAAGCAAATATCATTGCTGATGCATTACCACACAACCCCGTGTCATCTTGTACGGAGCCTTTAGCTGAATTAATAGATATATCAACATCCATGCCTATTGTTAAAACTGTATCTGAACAGGAAGATCTGGGCTGGAGCGCTGAATTATTACAGACTGAGCAAAGAAAAGATCATAAATTAGAAAAAGTTGTAAATGCTTTGGAAGGAAATCGTAAGGAAAAGGAATATATAAAGTATACGCAGCAAAATTATATGATCAAAGACAATATTCTGTTTAGATCCGGGGCAAGGAAAACCCGCAATACACCACATGTGACATACGACCAGGTAGTGGTACCAATCTCACTTATATCCACTGTCCTAAATTGGTTGCATTCAAACCCATTGTGTGGACACCTGGGGTTCTCCATAATGTCACAGAAAGCCAAATCATTGTTTTATTGGCATACGATGCTTACAGATATAAAAAAACACATAGCTAATTGTCGCACTTGTCAGGAAAACAAAGGGCACACGAAAACACCTGTCAGACTAGGGGCTTATCCCGTGCCCAATCAACCCTTTGAAAGGATACATTTAGATTTACGAGTCAGACAGAAAAAATAAACACCTCTTAGCAATTGTAGATGCTTTGACTCGATATACAGAACTGATAGTGCTTAAAACTGCGATTGAATGTGGTAGGAAGTTTTACGAGTGTTACATTTGTAAACATGGAATTCCACACATGATAATCTCAGACTCGGGTGGAGAATTTAATAATCATTTCCTTACCTCATTGTGTGAATTCCTTAGCATGAAGAAAATCAATACCATGATCTATCACCCAGAGTCGATTGGGCTAGTGGAAAGAGCGAATAGAAAGGTTTTAAACATATTAAGATTAACACTAGGGGGATCAGACCCCAACTGGGATATTGCAATACCTACGGTACTAAGTACTCTGAATCATTCATATCTTATATCAATTAAAATGTCGCCGCACGAGGCATTGTATGGTACCCAAATTCGAACGCCTTTCCATGTATTAATGCCTACAACTGATTTATCAAATCCTTTAAAAGAATGTATAAATATAAGCAAAAGTCATTTTGATATCCTTCGAAAGAATTTAGAAGAATCACTAATCATAATGAAAAGGAATCATGATAAAATAGCGAAGCCAACTAAAACATATACCGTGGGTGATAATGTATACATACAGGTAAATGTACGTAAAGGACTCAATTATAAACTAACGCCTAAGTTTGAAGGCCCATTTAGCATTTTGGAAACATTAACACCCAATAGATTTAGAGTTCAAAACATATCCCAACCCAGTGATGAGAGAATTGTACCATTGGGTCACATAAGAAATTAAAATAAGAGAGAAGGAAGTGAGGGAATTTATTTTTATTTTTTATCTATTAAAATTATATGTTAAATTTTTTTTTCTTCTTAATACAGGAGTAATTATATATATTATTCTCATTACAGGTTCCCAAGATGAAGTTTTTATTGTTAGGAGTGATATTGTTCCCTCAGACATTTTTCTCGTGTGGGAAGAGCTCTAAAACTAAAAGTATAGATTTTAAATATGGCACTATAGTAGAGAGAACAGAAGACGTATTTATTACTGCAAGTAATATAGTTATAGAAGTACGCATGCAAGCAGTTTTTCTCCCAGAGAATGACGTCACTAGCTTAAAGGATGACATTTCAAGGTTTGCTGCTTCATTAAATGAAATGCATAAAAGACACTTTCCTTTAAATACAGAGAGTTAGCTTGCACCGACACTAAAAGTGGCAGAGATGCTATCCCAGGACTTGCAAAATAAGACTGACGAGGCAGAATCTTTGGCTCGTGACGTTTTGATGTGGACAGTAAGACATTCTAACCTTGAAAACATAACCCGTTTACTTTTGCTGCACTAAACATCTTCGGATCTGTTGCAAGTTTAGGCTTAGGGATTTCAAATCGTCTTAAAATTAGTAATCAAAATAAGAAAATTGTGTTTTTAACACATGAAAACGAATTAGTTTTATCAGAACTAAGGAATCAGTTAACTACAATCAATCAAATTATGAGTTTGGTGAACGAACATTCTCGTAATATCAGTCAGATTATGGAAGTACAAGACTCTTTGGCAACGTTAACGTATTATAGTTGAAAAATAGATCATATCCATAATAAAATTGCACATTTTATTGAAAAATCAAAAGACTATGTGGAAGCTATTACGTTAGGGACTAAAGGTGTTCTTTCACCGCATTTGTTGCCGATAAAAGACTTAACGTTAATTCTGGAGAACGGACGGGAGAAAATAGGTTATATTTCTTTGTTAGACGCACATAAATTAGAATTTTATTACAGCCTAATCACAGTAAACGTTGAAAATTACAGGATTATGATTACAATTCCCTTTGATTCTTCCGATGCCTGGCAATCATACAGGATATCACCATTTCCGACTTTCATGACAAATAACTCAAGCCAAGTAATATCCAGTTTGACAGGACACATATTGATTTCCCCTGATAAGGAAACATATACGGTCATTAAAGACTTAAATAAATTAACTCACTGTTCAGACGCAATGAATAAAAAAAATATGTTCAGCTGACTCCTTTGAATTCCATAAAAAAATCAATGGATTCATGCGAGTTAGGTATAGTGCTAAACGGTGCTCTCTCCCATACACATGAAAGTTGTCTGAAAAAACTTTATCCCTTTGACGATAATAAGTTCAATTGCAGACTGAACAACGGCTAGTGGATACGATACGACAAGGCCGGCTTCAATGTATCATGCCCGCACGGATCCACGTCCTATTCCCAAATCTTCGTTGCAGCAGATGGTTGCACCGGTACGTCCACGAATTACACGGTCCGAGGAATTAACACTATCATCAGAGAACGGGCCTACTTCACGAATTTCACGTGGTCCACTACAATCCCATCTTTACCTCTCCCATACAACGCATGAGTGGTTAAGCGGTTGATGAAATTAACCGAGATGGACCACCCGTCGCCGACTTATACATATCTTCATTTCTACGTGTTACTAACAGCAATCAGCGTTACGGTGATGATATTTATTGCCATTGACATCTTTGTTTGGCGTAGATTAAGGCATAGACAGTTGGAGGTCAAACAGAACGTTTTGCCATGTCCAGACAACACTCCTGATTTGTTTTTGAAAAAATTTCAATTTAGAGCCGTTTGAAATTGGCCCTTTCATTCGCTCGCAGGAGTAAAATTGTTTGGAATAGTGTTGTGCACGAAAAGCGGTCAGTACACTAGTAATATTTAGTTGAAGAGACTCTAAGACATTTGCATTTTTAAAACATTTTTAAAGAAAAAAAAAACAGTTTTTGGGCACCTAATATAATATATAAGCCCTAAATGTTAAGATAAAGAATCTCTGGGCATCTAATAAAATATATAAGCCCTTTATATAAATATACGAAACCGTGGTGCGTGTACGTGCCAGGAATTTTTTTTTGTGCACTGAAATTATATCTTTACCAAGGTAACAAATATTCTTATTAGTTACCGTATTATAATAATCTGTATTTTTGACAAAGGTGACAACTATTCTTTAACAAGTTACCGAATCATATGTACATCAGTATTTTTTTTGCGGGGGTACCATATAATCATTTGCTAGCAATGTACCATATAATAATCTGTATTTTCCATGCATTTTTCTTTGATTTTGACAATGTCTGTTAGGTATGTATTTTTTTTTTCAAGTGTACCTATTTGAAAATTCATCCTTAATCACTTGTTTATGGCTAAAGTTAAGAAACAATATATATATATATATATATATATATATATATATATATATATATATATATATATATATATATATATATATATATATCCAGTCACACTCCTAGTAAACATATTTTTAATTGAAGGTAGCTGTCCGAGCTAATGTAATGTTTATAAATTACATAATTAAATCCATGACCCAAGAGGTCAATGGAGAAGATAGGAGGAGTGTGAGAAACGTCAAGTCAGTCATAAACAGGATGCAAAAGCCAAACCTTGGCAATGTAACATTTTTCATGAAGATTAAATACAATACAATCGTGAGAGGAGTTGTGTCTCACCGGATCTAGATAGCATCCTGTATTAATGTTGTGTTTACATATTTACATAAATGCTGAGATAACTAAGTATACGTTATCATCAATATATTTTTGTTAGTTCTTGTCAACATGTCATACGGAATGGTCATCCGACCAAACCATCTATACTCCTGTGATGGAGCTGCTAATAAACTGTTTTAAAAGTCAACTTACTTAGACTTATTCAGAAGAAGTAACCTGCAAGTCTAAAAATACATAACACATTAAAGAGACATTTGATTGAAACCATAATGTGTGTTTATAACAGTACCACACCAACAAATGGATATCATCTGTTTCTGCGAACACACCAACAATGAAAATTTGAGGATAGAGATGTTATTCAAAGTTAGATCTATAACAGTCATAATTCGATTTCTTAAGCATTCAAAATATATGCATTTGCCTATAAATATTAGGTTTACTCTCAATAAAAGGCTATATAATTGAAAACTTTTCAAATATAAAAATATAAGATAATTCGAATTCATTGCGCAAGTAAGCGAAGGATTTTGAAACATGCAAATATCTGTATTTAAGGTCAATTGATATTTTATGTTTTAGTATTATGCGGTTGCAAATACAGAAACACATATATATGTATGTATGTATATATATATATATACATATATATATATATATATATATATATATATATATATATATATATATATATATATATATATATATGCATATATATATATATATATATATATATATATATATATATATATATATATACATATATATATATATATATATATATATATATATATATATATATATATATATATATATATATATATATATATATATATATATATGTATATATGTATATATATATATATATATATATATATATATATATATATATATATATATATATATATATATATATATATATATATATATATATATATGTATATATATATATATACATATATAAATATATATATATATATATATATATATATATATATATATATATATATATATATATATATACATATATATATATATATATATATATATATATATATATATATATATATATATATCTATATATATATATATATATATATATATATATATAGATATACATATATATATATATATATATATATATATATATATATATATATATATATATAGATATATATATATATATATATATATATATATATATATATATATATATATATATATATATATATATATATATATATATATATATTTATATATACATGTATATATATATATGTATATATATACATAAATATATATATATATATATATATATATATATATATATATATATATATATATATATATATATATATATATATATATATATATTTATGTATATATATATATATATATATATATATATATATATATATATATATATATATATATATATATATATATATACATATATATATATATATATATATATATGTATATATATATATATATATATATATATATATATATATATATATATATATATATATATATATATATATATATACATATATATATATATATATATATATATATATATATATATATATATATATATATATATATATATATGTATATATATATATATATATATATATATATATATATATATATATATATATATATATATATGTATGTATATATATATATATATATATATATATATATATATATATATATATATATATATATATATATATATATATATATATATGATAAATTTGCACATTTAGACGTGTTTTTCGTATATAAAAAAAACATATATATTTTTGATACATTAATGTCTGGATTCTCTAAACGACCTCGGGATCAGAGCCCCAGGCAAAATCACACAAAGACAAGAGCTTTGGTCCGGCCGTGAATCGAACCCTGGGCGGCAAGCTTGTATAGACAGTGACTAAACTACTTGGCCACGAAGAAAGATAAAAGTCAATGACAATTCTTCTGTACTTATACCTGTCGAATTCAGGTGTTTTGTACTTAGAATTGAAATCAACCCATCTTCACCGTCGTAGCTAATTGGTAGTTTGTTACTTGGCATTCAATTAATGATAAATTTTGCACATTTAGAGGTGTTTTTCATATTTAAATAAGCCATATATATTTTTGATACATTAATATCTGGATTCTCTTAACGACCTCGGGATCAGAGCCCCAGGCTAAATCACACAAAGACAAGAGCTTGGGTCTGGCCGGGAATCGAACCCTGGTCGGCAAGCTTGTATAGACAGTGACTAAACCACTTGGCCACAAAGAAAGATAAAAGTTAATGACAATTCTTCTGTACTTATACCTGTCGAATTCAGGTGTTTTGTACTTAGAATTGAAATCAACCCATCTTCACCATCGTAGCTAATTTGTAGTTTGTCACTTGGCATTCAATTAATGATAAATTTTGCACATTTAGACGTGTTTTTCATATTTAAATAAGCCATATATATTTTTGATACATTAATGTCTGGATTGTCTTAACGACCTCGGGATCAGAGCCCCAGGCGAAATCACACAAAGACAAGTGGTTTAGTCACTGTCTATACAAGCTTGCCGACCAGGGTTCGATTCCCGGCCGGACCCAAACTCTTGTCTTTGTGTGATTTCGCCTGGGGCTCTGATCCCGAGGTCGTTAAGAGAATCCAGACATTTATGTTTCAAAAATATATATGGCTTATTTAAATATGAAAAACACGTCTATATGTGCAAAATTTATCATTAATTGAATGCCAAGTAACAAATTACCAATTACCTACGATGGTGAAGACGGGTTGATTTCAATTCTAAGTACAAAACACCTGAATTCGACAGGTATAAGTACAGAAGAATTTCCATCGACTTTTATCTTTCTTCGTGGCCAAGTGGTTTAGTCACTGTCTATACAAGCTTGCCGACCAGGGTTCGATTCCCGGCCGGACCCAAGCTCTTGTCTTTGTGTGATTTCGCCTTGGGCTCTGATCCCGAGGTCGTTAAGAGAATCCAGACATTAATATATCAAAAATATATATGGCTTATTTAAATATGAAAAACACGTCTAAATGTGCAAAATTTATCATTAATTGAATGCCAAGTTACAAACTACCAATTAGCTACGATGTTGAAGATGGGTTGATTTCAATTCTTAGTACAAAACACCTGAATTCGACAGGTATAAGTACAGAAGAATTGTCATTGACTTTTATCTTTCTTCGTGGCCAAGTGGTTTAGTCACTGTCTATACAAGCCTGCCGACCAGGGTTCGATTCCCGGCCGGACCCAAGATCTTGTCTTTGTGTGATTTCGCCTGGGGCTCTGATCCCGAGGTCGTTAAGAGAATCCAGATATTAATGTATCAGAAATATACATGGCTTATTCAAATATGAAAAACACGTCTAAATGTGCGAAATTTATCATTAATTGAATGCCAAGTAACAAACTACCAATTAGCTACGATGGTGAAGATGGGTTGATTTCAATTCTTAGTACAAAACACCTGAATTCGACAGGTATAAGTACAGAAGAATTGTCATTGACTTTTATCTTTCTTCGTGGCCAAGTGGTTTAGTCACTGTCTATACAAGCTTGCCGACCAGGGTTCGATTCCCGGCCGGACCCATGCTCTTGTCTTCGTGTGATTTCGCCTGGGGCTCTGATCCCGAGGTCGTTAAGAGAATCCAGACATTAATGTATCAGAAATATACATGACTTATTCAAATATGAAAAACACGTCTAAATGTGCGAAATTTATCATTAATTGAATGCCAAGTAACAAACTACCAATTAGCTACGATGGTGAAGATGGGTTGATTTCAATTCTTAGTACAAAACACCTGAATTCGACAGGTATAAGTACAGAAGAATTGTCATTGACTTTTATATTTCTTCGTGGCCAGGTGGTTTAGTCACTGTCTATACAAGCTTGCCGACCAGGGTTCGATTCCCGGCCAGACCTAAGCTCTTGTCTTTGTGTGATTTCGCCTGGGGCTCTGATCCCGAGGTCGTTAAGAGAATCCAGACATTAATGTATCAAAAATATATATGGCTTATTTAAATATGAAAAACACATTAAATGAGCAAAATTTATCATTAATTGAATGCCAAGTAACAAACTACCAATTAGCAACGATGGTGAAGATGGGTTGATTTCAATTCTAAGTACAAAACACCTGAATTCGACAGGTATAAGTACAGAAGAACTGTCATTGACTTTTATCTTTCTTCGTGGCCAAGTGGTTTAGTCACTGTCTATACAAGCTTGCTGACCAGGGTTCGATTCCCGGCCGGACCCAAGCTCTTGTCTTTGTGTGATTTCGCCTTGGGCTCTGATCCCGAGGTCGTTAAGAGAATCCAGACATTAATGTATCAAAAATGTATATGGCTTATTTAAATATATAAATATATATATATATATATATATATATATATATATATATATATATATATATATATATATATATATATATATATATGATAAATTTGCACATTTAGACGTGTTTTTCGTATATAAAAAAAAACATATATATTTTTGATACATTAATGTCTGGATTCTCTAAACGACCTCGGGATCAGAGCTCCAGGCGAAATCACACAAAGACAAGAGCTTTGGTCCGGCCGTGAATCGAACCCTGGGCGGCAAGCTTGTATAGACAGTGACTAAACTACTTGGCCACGAAGAAAGATAAAAGTCAATGACAATTCTTCTGTACTTATACCTGTCGAATTCAGGTGTTTTGTACTTAGAATTGAAATCAACCCATCTTCACCATCGTAGCTAATTGGTAATTTGTTACTTGGCATTCAATTATTGATAAATTTTGGACATTTAGAGGTGATTTTCTTATTTAAATAAGCCATATATATTTTTGATACATTAATATCTGGATTCTCTTAACGACCTCGGGCTCAGAGCCCCAGGCGAAATCACACAAACACAAGAGCTTGGGTCTGGCCGGGAATCGAACCCTGGTCGGCAAGCTTGTATAGACAGTGACTAAACCACTTGGCCACGAAGAAAGATAAAAGTTAATGACAATTCTTCTGTACTTATACCTGTCGAATTCAGGTGTTTTGTACTTAGAATTGGAATCAACCCATCTTCACCATCGTAGCTAATTTGTAGTTTGTTACTTGGTATTCAATTAATGATAAATTTTGCACATTTAGACGTGTTTTTCGTATTTAAATAAGCCATATATATTTTTGATACATTAATGTCTGGATTCTCTTAACGACCTCGGGATCAGAGCCCCAGGCGAAATCACACAAAGACAAGTGGTTTAGTCACTGTCTATACAAGCTTGCCGACCAGGGTTTGATTCCCGGCCGGACCCAAACTCTTGTCTTTGTGTGATTTCGCCTGGGGCTCTGATCCCGAGGTCGTTAAGAGAATCCAGACATTTATGTTTCAAAAATATATATGGCTTATTTAAATATGAAAAACACGTCTATATGTGCAAAATTTATCATTAATTGAATGCCAAGTAACAAATTACCAATTAGCTACGATGGTGAAGATGGGTTGATTTCAATTCTAAGTACAAAACACCTGAATTCGACAGGTATAAGTACAGAAGAATTTCCATCGACTTTTATCTTTCTTCGTGGCCAAGTGGTTTAGTCACTGTCTATACAAGCTTGCCGACCAGGGTTCGATTCCCGGCTGGACCCAAGCTCTTGTCTTTGTGTGATTTCGCCTTGGGCTCTGATCCCGAGGTCGTTAAGAGAATCCAGACATTAATGTATCAAAAATATATATGGCTTATTTAAATATGAAAAACACGTCTAAATGTGCAAAATTTATCATTAATTGAATGCCAAGTTACAAACTACCAATTAGCTACGATGTTGAAGATGGGTTGATTTCAATTCTAAGTACAAAACACCTGAATTCGACAGGTATAAGTACAGAAGAATTGTCATTGACTTTTATCTTTCTTCGTGGCCAAGTGGTTTAGTCACTGTCTATACAAGCTTGCCGACCAGGGTTCGATTCCCGGCCGGACCCAAGATCTTGTCTTTGTGTGATTTTGCCTGGGGCTCTGATCCCGAGGTCGTTAAGAGAATCCAGATATTAATGTATCAGAAATATACATGGCTTATTCAAATATGAAAAACACGTCTAAATGTGCAAAATTTATCATTTATTGAATGCCAAGTAACAAACTACCAATTAGCTACGATGGTGAAGATGGGTTGATTTCAATTCTTAGTACAAAACACCTGAATTCGACAGGTATAAGTACAGAAGAATTGTCATTGACTTTTATCTTTCTTCGTGGCCAAGTGGTTTAGTCACTGTCTATACAAGCTTGCCGACCAGGGTTCGATTCCCGGCCGGACCCATGCTCTTGTCTTCGTGTGATTTCTCCTGGGGCTCTGATCCCGAGGTCGTTAAGAGAATCCAGACATTAATGTATCAAAAATATATATGGCTTATTTAAATATGAAAAACACATTAAATGTGCAAAATTCATCATTAATTGAATGCCAAGTAACAAACTACCAATTAGCAACGATGGTGAAGATGGGTTGATTTCAATTCTAAGTACAAAACACCTGAATTCGACAGGTATAAGTACAGAAGAATTGTCATTGACTTTTATCTTTCGTCGTGGCCAAGTGATTTAGTCACTGTCTATACAAGCTTGCCGACCAGGGTTCGATTCCCGGCCGGACCCAAGCTCTTGTCTTTGTGTGATTTCGCCTGGGGCTCTGATCCCGAGGTCGTTAAGAGAATCCAGACATTAATGTATCAAAAATGTATATGGCTTATTTAAATATATATATATATATATATATATATATATATATATATATATATATATATATATATATATATATATATATATATATATGCGTAAAAATCACAGGAAAACGTGATGCTCAGATGCAGAAGAACCACAGGGAAAATGAAAATACGAAATATACACTTAAGTCCTGTCTAGTTTCGTGATACTTCCTCAGAGGACTGATTTATTGAGAGAGGTTTCTTTACAATTTATAGGGAAAGCTAACGTACGAACATACATATAGAGATTTAGAGAACAATGACACTCCCTTACCAGCTACCTGGGCTTGACTCAGGTGTTGAGTAGGAGGAGTCCCCAAGCTCATTAGACACCTGCTAAAAAGGGTCATTTCTAGTGGCGGGTATATATATATATTTTTTTTTTTTTATGTCAATACGGTAGCCTTATCTATATAAATATATAAGCAAAACATATGTTTGTGTATGTTTTGCTTATGTATTTATATAGATAAGGCTACCGTATTGACATAAAAATAACCTGTAAAAAAAAAAAAAAAAAAAAAAAAAAAAAAAAAAAAAAAAAAAAAAAAAAAAAAAAAATTCATTTTCCCTGTGGTTCTTCTGCATATATATATATATATATATATATATATATATATATATATATATATATATATATATATATATATATATATATACACAGGTAGTTGCTGACTTACGACCGAGATAGGGACCGAGAGATGAGTCGTAAGTCGAGTTCGCCGTATGTCGAACTAGAAAAGTGAAGTTTCCGTAGATTTATTTTGATACGTTATGGTTCGTCAATCATCTGGATCATATTTTGTCAATATTTTCTTGCTGTCTTATCATTATTCCATTTTCTTGTTTCATAGGATATCATGTGCTCTATAAATGCATTTTTGTATTCTATTTATAAATTTTTTTAGCATTTTACAATCAAGTACTGAAAATTTTGTTTACCTTTGGTTATGATCAGCTGATCTGAAAGTGCAGCTACCAACCGTATCAAAATATGTCGTACATATGTATGGCATATTTTTTTTTATCATTTCTTAACTTATTAGAAATATCTTCATGATGAATATTACCTCAACGCCAATATGTTACAGGAAATCTGTTTCCATACAGTACGTCAAATCATTAGGTATAATGCGAAATCGTTGTAGCTCTTTCTCTGTGTGTGTGTGTGTGTGTGCACGCTCTCGCAATCGCATACGGTTAGTTCCTTTTTAAAGCTTCGTACAGTATTCTAGTTCAATATTAAGCCTTTATATTTCATTAAACATTACTGTGTTTAATTTTGGTTTATTAAAGCACGTTTATATTTTATTTTCCCATTTCTTGAGCATATCAATAATTAAAATCAACAAATACTTTTGATTTTCTTTCGGTTGGCATCAGCTGATCTCAAGGTCACGCTGCCGTATTACTATTATGAGCACATATATATAGTGCAAATAACACTGATTTATATAATTTTCTTGACATTCAAAATTTCTTCATAATGCATATTACATCAGCGCCAATATGTTATAGGGTATCACATTTTCCATACAGTTCGTTTATAGACCTTATTATTAGTTATAAAAGGAATACGCTCTCTCTCTCTCTCTCTCTCTCTCTCTCTCTCTCTCTCTCTCTCTCTCTCTCTCTCTCTCTGTATTTTGTCTTTAATTCAGTTATATCTTCATATTTTTTTTTGTGAAAATTATTAAAAAATTCTATATATCATTATTCGATGTCTCAATTATGGGAATAGTAACGTATCGGAAGGAAATCACTTGATTTGCCTCTCGCCTTCCGCCAGAAATATGACATCAGCCTTTTTTTCTTAAATTTACGGTAAGTTGTACTATTCTTTTAACTAATGATACAGACCACTAAAATACTTGATATCGTTACTGGGTGTTTCGATGATGGGAATGCTGTAATAAGATTACTCGGTAACAATGAAAGGAAATCATTCGGTTTGTCAGCGCGCTTCCGCCAGATACATGACGTCACAAGACACCTGACGTACAGTAAACTCTACGAAGAATGACCTGCAAAATATGTAAATTCATTTTCTTTGTTTCTCACAAGAAATGAAAAGAAAATACTAACTTAACAAACAAAAGTATTTTATTTTTTTATAATGTAAAAGGAAATATATTATTTTCAAGAAAATATTTGCGCTATTAGTATATTTTATTTAGATAAACATCGATCCATTATCAGAGATAAATAAGTAGCGTACAGTCAAATTTACGCTACGTAGTACTCATGACAACCGATACAGACCCTCAAAATACTGTGTATCGTTATCTAATATTTCGATAATGGAAATACTAATATTAATCATTAGCCTATTGGAAGGAAATCACTGTATTGCCCGGACAAAATATGAACTCGACAGATATTAAAACTTTTCTCCCCCCAAAAATGGTCGATAAGTCTAATAGTCGTATGTCGCATATGTCGTAAGTCGAACAATACCTGTACACACATTTACTTACACATGTACAGTATCTGTGCATGCACTCACACACGCACACACACACACACACACATATATATATATATATATATATATATATATATATATATATATATATATATATATATATATATATATATATATATATATATATATATATATATATATATATATATACATATATATATATATATATTCATATTCTCTTAACCTCATTGACTACCCATAACGTATCTCCATCTCTCCCTCCCTCCCTATCTCTCTCTCTCTCTCTCTCTCTCTCTCTCTCTCTCTAACCTAACCTAACCATTCAATCTTAAACCTAACCTAACCTAACCTAACCTAACCTAGCCTAACTATTCAATATTAAACCTAAGCTAACCCATCAAGTGAGTGAAATAATACCTAACTAACCCAAATCTAACCTAACCTAACCTAACCCAACCCAAACCTAGCCTAACTTAACCTATCCTAACCATTCAATCTTAAACCTAACCTAACCTAACCTAACCCATCAAGTGAGTGAAATAATACCTCACTACGAGTCTATCATTCAATCTTGAATAGTTATTATGGGAATTATTAAAGTTATCGTTATATTTTGAGATTATTGTTTATTACAATACTCATTATTATTATTATTGATTAAATCGGAGGAATTCAAGATTTGTATAGCTGGGGGCATTATATTATTTTGTATTACCTGGAATATATATTTCAGGTTGAAACTTCTTGTTAACAATAAACAACTGTTACGACTAATGTCTATCCTTGAACAACCCAGTACAACAATAATAATAATAATAATAATGATAATAATAATAATAATAATAATACGAGTCCATCATTCAAACTTAATTAGTTATTATGGAAATTATTAAAATTATCGTTATATTTTGAAATTTTTTTTAATAAAATTATTACAATATTCATTATTATTATTATTATTATTATTATTATTATTATTATTATTATTATTATTATTATTATTATTATTATTATTATTAATGTTAGTTTCTTTGATACGATAACACCTGAATAAACAGATGTAGGTATATTTTTTCCTGCTGACAATGTGTTATCTTTCTTTTGAGGATGATGATGATAAGCCACGATACATGATACGATAACACCTGAATAAACAGATCTACGAATGTCTCCTCGTGACGATGAATGTCATCTTTCTCGTCAGCATCATAAGGTATCGCATACATTGGATTGTGAAAGTAATATTCTAAAAAGCAGTATTTATTTATCTTATACAACCAGACTGATATTTATATATGCATGTATTTCTCATTTCTCCTAACATACAAATTTTAAGCGGATTTGTAAGAATGCTTCTAATGTCCTTTTTGTGAACTTTTTGAAGGTCATCATAGCCCTCTCGTATCCCAACCTCACTGTGATCCACGCTTTAGAATTATTAGTTATCTTCCTCCACTGCTGAGATAAATGGTCCGGTTGGAAGCCTGATAAGGTATAAAACAAATAATATTTACATTTGCATGGTGGAAGAATAATGGGTTTCTTGTATAATCACCTGGAAAATGTCTCATATCAATTAGTGCTAGTCTCATCTTGTCTGGAATGCATGAACCAAAAGGTTCATCTATCATTATTGACAATTCATTAATCACAACAACGTATGTCTTATAAAGAGACTTGCTGAATATGTATTGTATAGGCTTTGATAATAATGACTGATTCAACGCAGCCATTGCGTTATAATGAGGAGTGACACGATCTATCCATAACTTCGATTGCTGTATTGTCAGATTATTTAAATGTCCCTCCTTATCCGTGTTCATAGCCCAACTATCATTCGCCAACTCTAATCCAATTCTCAGATTGACAGAATCCATTAAATACATGTCAATAATTGCTAAATCTAGTAATAGTGGGAAGTATGTGTTAATTCCATAGATTTTAAGCTTGGGCATCTGCTTATCTTCCAAACGCTCCCTCTCCTTAAATATATCATCAGTATACTGCCTCGTAATTCCGTGCTCTTCACAATAATCATCATAGAAATATCCACACCTCGCTATATTCTCGAGTAAGTCCGGCTTCACATTCATGAACATTTTCATATAATATAAATAATTGTATAAAGGACATGACTCGACCATCTTTTCATTCAGAAAGACGGATACTGACTTGAATAATGTATTACTCACCCCGTTTACTACTCCCACATTTTGTGCCGCTGTTAAATTGACACCATTTCTAGTGATACGAATGAATAATTCTAATGTTATACTCGATAAATCAAGAAAGGAACCCACCACCCCATTCACACGAAATTCTATATAACTATTAGACAATACTTGATTAATTCCCACATTACTGGGCATGAAGTCTACCCCTTCTTTAGAATTAATTGAACTTTCAATTAGTCTCTGCCTGTTATCATTTGGATATGATTCAGATGTTCCTGCCATATACGAGGATACTGGAATCTTATTTCCACTTCCTGGGGTATTCGGTGTCATTCCAGCCATGATGTTAAGTTGAAAATTCTTCTTAGTTATGAAATGAGATTAAAGAAAGGATACAAACCCTAGGATGTCCCACGTCCTAATGAATGTAGAAGGTTATACACATCATTCTTATGCAATCTCCGAGTTCCTCCAAACTCCTTCTTAGTCTTACGAATCACCTTCAAACTGCTTCCTTTTTTTGACTTCCTTCTCTTCCCTGAACCTTTTAGAAGTCTTAACCCTGTTGATTTTAATGCCTGGACTCCATGTTTTTTTAGAGATTCCTTTGATGGTCTTTCCGCAGTGATCATATCGGACATGACAGCCCTACCAAATTCCTTAGCTGAAGGATTGAGAGCCTTGAATATAAAGGGTAATACCCTCCGAGCCACCCCTGATATAGCTGACAACACACTTCCTCCCCATCTTCGAGTCGGATAAAATATTGAAATATCTTCTAGCCCACCAACTCTTCTTAGGGGCATAGAAAGAAAAAGCCTTCTAAATTCCTCTTCTGATGGTGGAACGAAAGTCAGTCTCATGATCTTGATCGTATCTACTCCGAAATAGTAATATCAAAAGAAAAAACTCCGCAGTAGTACAGCCTCCTCTGATGGTCAATTGTCAATTAATGCTAGGTACATCGGTATTTATTATTTTATTCACCTAACCCTGACATGGAGGACGCAGGTCACGCTAGAGTTTTCAACGAATCTTATTGTTCTCCCATTCTGATCTGTAACGATTATAGATATTTGATCCAACACCTTTGTATTTAGAGGTTTATATAATGTGTTATGTATATCTCTATTCTTGCCGTTATCTATATGGAAACAGTCTAAAATATTTACAAGTCTGCCAGCAAAGTAACTCGGCTGTATCACATCCGAATAAATATACATATAATCAACTCCACAATTTTCAGATGGGAATGTATAGCTTGAAACCTCTCTTTTCTCTCCTTTTCGATAGATTA
The DNA here is from genome assembly GCF_036898095.1 of Palaemon carinicauda. Taxonomy (NCBI): domain Eukaryota; kingdom Metazoa; phylum Arthropoda; class Malacostraca; order Decapoda; family Palaemonidae; genus Palaemon; species Palaemon carinicauda. Next base: position 32,315,791 of record NC_090736.1, read on the forward strand.
TATATTCTGTATCAGCTCTGAACCCCAGCAGATTGGATGCTTCACTGCTGAAAGTTATATGAATTGTCTGCACATACCCCTTCCTGAATGAATCACCCTTAACATATTGCATGGTTATTTTTTTCTGAGTGTCATCCCATTTGAATATGGTGCTGCGTTTAATGAATGCTGAATATCTATCACTAACATAAACCTTTAATTTCTTATTTAAATCGTCGTTTAAAGTCTTAACCAACTTCTTCATATCCCCTGCCATGACGCTAAAATTAGGCGTATATGCATGTGCATGTACCGCCATACTTTCACCAGTGGAAGTATTATTAGCTGACTGGTAGCGTGTATACACCTTGATATGAAACTGTGTATCATTCGACTTTATGGCGTAGTACTGAATTGGGTGCATGATAGACACGAGACCCACTTCATACTCATAATCATCCCCCAAAACTATCGGTGTAGCAATCCTATCAATAAATCTACTAGGCTTGTTATCTGGATATGCATCTAAGCAGCCTATACTGGTTAAATAAAGTGTGTGGTCACCAGACATCTTCTTACCCTACTGAGGGGGGATATTTCAGTGAGTTCATATTTATAACTATATATGCAGTATACATTTTTAGGAGGATGTAATATAAACTCAATAGTTTTATTCACATTTTATTTTTGAAAAGAAATAGATTAAAAATAAACAGAAATGGTCAGGCATGCGAATACATTGACAAATAGCAACATTCAACCTCTCCTCTGTCAGCCCTACAGGTATCTCTATTTTCTTCATCAGCTTTAACAAAATTATTTACAATTTCTAATTTTCTTAATAGCCCCAGAAGATTGGATATAACCATATCCCCTTTATGTTTTTCATCCAGACTAGAAAATAACTTTTCACTTGCGACGATATAAACAGTCCTCCCTTCCAGTTCTTGATTAAAGGTGAATATACTCGGTAGATAGTAGGACAGCCATTTTGCATCAATTCTTCCTCTCCTGCCAATACCTAATGGGAAAAGCACATGTTGAACGTGATCAAATTTCTGGTCATTACGCTTATCCTTCAAATTTGTTAATGCACTGTGGAAGTGATGTAATCTCCGTTCTTCTTTATCTTCGTGAAGTCCGTTCACGTGATGTAAATCTTGGGAATACTGAACACTATTCCTTGCATTAGGGTTATTCTCAATCGATTCTCCTATACCATACTGATTTATTAAAGTTGCCCCGACTGGGTTATCCACATACAAATCATTCGTGGATGTGTTCAAGATGGCCGTACCCGACACACTCCTATCCCTTTGATATGCGTAACTTGTGCCAGGTTTTGTATATCTCATCCCTGCCACATCTGCATAGAGGTATGCCTCCAGTACATCCTTCACAGCCCCAAAATTCTTACATGCCACAGCATTGATGGCAGTGACTATGCAGATACCTCGCTACTTGTAGACAGGGCTGGTCAAAGATCCGAATGTTACCTTGCAGGTGCTACTACCTTCCATCTTGAAGAGAGCTTCAAAACTTTTGATAGTCTATGCTCCTTCACCCAACTTATATATAATTTGCTTATCAATCCCTCCCCCCTCCCCCTAACGACGTGATATTTCATGTTCAACCTTATCTGAGACTCCGCTTGTAAACAACTTCATGGAGGAGTATACTCATCTTGTTATCTTCAATTAACATGTACTATTATGTCATAACTCCTTCCATCTGATTACTGTTCTACCCTCCGCTCCTTATAGAACAGGTTATATCACGATTCACGAGCCTCGTCAATAAGGAATCCAGGAAATTTCCTGATGGGGATATTTATTATTGAGATCTCTTTGATGTATAGCCCCTCCCTTTTTAATTTCATAGACAGTTTTTAGCTGCTTTAGCAGAGCTTTATTTCTAATCATCCAGTGAGGTATATTAGCAGTTTTAATTATATATTCATAGTCATTCAGATATTCATCCTCAACCACTTTTTTTACCGTCAAATTTTTGTATCATATCCAAAATATTGTACTTATTAATCGGTGAAAGGAGATCCCCATTATCATCCCATCTCACGCTAACGGACCTTTCTAAGTAATTTAATACACTATTAACATAAGGTATTCTCTGCTGAGTGAAATACATGGGGAGAATTTCAGCTAGCGAAGGCCTGCTAATGGGGTTCTGGCTGTTTATTTTGTATGTCCTGAGAGGAATCAAATTATTCTGCAGGACATTCCTCACATCTCTTATCTTGGGCGCTATAGTAGTCTTAACCATTTTTTGCAGACTATCCCTATTTCTCTTCCGACATTCAATAGTCTTCAAGGGGATATTGTTGCTATTTCTGACCGTTGCCTGATATGATACATTCAAAGTTTCGGGTTTTTCCCGCTCATTTGAAATATCAGTTTGTCCCCCCTCATCAGATGTCTTTTTTCCCATCATCCGCTCGTAAGTAGGTCTTGGAATTAAATACAATTCCCTCATTTTTTTTTTATTATTAGCTTTATTTGAAGATACTTGATATTAGTCCTGCTGCCAGTGGTAATAATACAGACAGAATAGCTCCACCTCTCCTACTTTGGAGAATTTTCTTTTTCTTATGTATTGGGGTTTTCCTCAGTGCAATTTTCCGGACTTTCTCCCTGTATCTCTTTAATATCCTGATACTATTCACGTCCTGTGTCAGATTCTTCTTCAAGAAATTCTGAAATATTTCGGAAATTGTATTAATATATTTTCCCCCAGTACAGCTATTATTTTACACGTATGTTTGGCGGATAAATGCGATAGAAAAATAATGAATTCCTTATTTTTTTCTATTAGACCCCTCCTTTTACCGCTGATCATACTTGAATTATATGGCTTTCATCAAGTCATCAATTAAAGTGGTCTGGGTATCCACTCCACTTAACTAAATACTTCCTTTTACCACCAACCGTTTTTCTCCTCCACACTATTATATCATACAGTTCAGGTACAGTCGTTGGGATTAATTCTTCTCTATAAAACACACCTTGAATTTCTTCACCACTTAAATCCTCCAAATAATAGACAGTCGGGTGCTAACTTTTGTCAATCCTTCTTATCCTGAAGATTTCATAAGTATTCTGCACTGTGAAATCACTTCTGAAGGGAGCATTCCTTTTCTCATCGGCAATACGTATAGTCCTTCCAACACAGAGAGTGAAACTGAATGTTTTTTTAGTCTCGTCATTCTTAATATACATCCTCGCAAATTGACTTTCCACATCTTCTCTCGCGGTTAGTACATGAATCTGATTGGGGGTTTTATTAGCCCCTAACCCACGATGAGGTGAATCATTATAACTGGTAACAATGTCATTTAACACATTTATACAAGTGAGTGTATTATTATGAGTTAAGTGTTTGTAAATTTTGCTCTTCAATGTTCTAATTACCCGCTCAGCAATTGAAGACCTTATCTCTCTTTAATATACACTATACAATTTTATCTTTTTCCCATCAAGATATTGACGGACATATCTATTATAGAATTCCCCTCCCTCATCAGAGTTCAGACGTGACACTCCCTTAAAATCGTCACTGTTGAGGACAGTTTTGAGTGCCTGCATCACACTAGTGCCATTTTTCTTCTTTATGGGTATTACTTGAAGATAGCGGGAAAATATATCAATAACAATTAGAAGATATTTATAACCATTGTTGTATATCGCACTTCTCAACAGGTCAGCGAGATCACAACCAGCTATAACTCTAGGCTTGGGTGATAGGTCTTTCCTCCTTGTGAACTTCTTCCTCGTGATTTTATGTAAGGTATATGATGACTGGCTTTCTAGAAAATCTCTAACAATACTCCTAGTAATGTTTTCATCCACCTTTCTCGCATTTTTAAACAATGTCTCTACACCACCGTAGCTATTCGGTGACTTTTCAGTTTCGTAAAGTCTTTTTAAAATCGAACTATGCCTTCTGCTCACCATTGAAAAATTACTTGATACTCGGTCTCCCCAACTATGTTAGTACGAAGTTGTAATTCTTCTGGAGTATTCGGTCCCAGATCCACTAATAAATAACCATACTTATTATGAGATAAAGCCCTTTTATATATTTCAGTAAAGTCAGGACCCTTCCTCTCGCCATACAACTGACGTCCGAGTATTTCGATCTGACCAATATCCCTATTCCTTATTAATATATAATAAGAACAATTCAGACTTATACTTCTGCTAAATTTACCCGAGTGGAATACGTTCTTAGTTATAAATATTACTGAAATGTTTGAGTGTCGACCTGCAGTGAATGCTTGAGTGACAAATTTATTATCACACCTCTATAAAGCAATCATCAAGAACGAATAATAAGCCCAGATCTCCTACAGTACTGTCTGTATATTCAAAAGGATTCAGGATCTCCCTACTAATTCTAAATTTATTTCTAATCCCGGTATGCCGCCCTAAGGGATGGTCGTCTACTCCACAGTACAGGATAGTGTGAAAGACTTCATGATATTTTTCGATAATCTTTTGAGCCAACTGTGTTTACCCTGAATTGCTATATCCAGCTATTATTATCCTGGATGGGGAGGAAAATTAATCTGTCACGTCTTTAGGGAAGTTTGAAGTTGTCATTGTGAAGGTGTGATGCCAATGAGGAACTATTTCAATATATACATATCTATAAATTATATTATAGGGGGTGTTCAGTTTAGTGAAACACTGGATTTATAATTTAAAAAAAAATGTATTTACATTTATTTATAGTTTCAAAGTTTGTTTTTTTTATTTCCTTCATTCAAGTGGGTGCTATTATATAAAAAATAGCCTTTATTTAAATCAGTTTACACAAGGTGTTTTTAATGTTTCTATTATTCGGGAGTGAGCTACTATAAACATTATGGAAATTATAATGATGATGATGATGATGAAGATGATATTCTGTTTTTCTTTTAAACCAAATAAGTTACAGATGCATTTACGGACTTGAATCAGGTCAGTGTCACAGTCAGTGCTATTTACCATGAGGTAGGGGTGAGAAGGGGAGTATTAGAGAAGAAAAAAAATGAGAGGTGTACAGCCGTAGCAGGGAGTAGTGGTTAAGAGGTGAAATCTTCGCCTTCCTCAGGAATTTCAATCTCTGTGAGAATTATTCTACCAGTCTGTATACCCCTTCTCTTCTTGCGTGAATTGATATTGTTGTGCATTCCTCTCCGTTTGATGCAACCCGTTGGAGAGACACCTGTCTGTAATGATACCATCCCAGATGTAGAGGGTGAAGAATGTGTAGGAGGAGGAGGAGGAGGAAGAGGAGGAGGAGGAGGAGGAGGAGGAGGAGGAGGAGAATGTTGACTACGTACCCTCCTTAGTGCATTGTTATTTTTACTCCGTCTCATAATAATTGGTTTCTTGAGAAATCTTTGTAAAGAAAGAGTAGGTTTAGGTCTTTCTTTTTGAAAAAGCTAGAACTTATCACCATCTCTTGCCTAACACACATATCTACCAGTCTCTCACCACTCTCATTTTCACCTGGTACGCCATACTTCCCAATGACACCTTCTACCTCTCCAGCGCCGACTCTCGCATTTAAGTCACCCATGACAACTACATAATTCCTTCTACCCAGTCCTTCTACACACCTAGAGGTATCCACACCGAGTGTGATAGCCGGAGGGAGAGATGCAAGTTCATTAACCCTTCCAGCCATATCATCACGAACCTTTGGATGACCGTATGAGTAAGATTCATATGTCGTCAAGTAATATCTCTTATCTTCGTAGGGAGATAGGGCTATCTTACGATTACGGGTTAAACACATAGTCCCCTCAATATTTTGCAGGCTATACACTTCTTTTGTCAACATATTACTCCCCCTATGGAATCCTTACATTGCTGATGCTCTATAAAATGTTGGATTGACTGCTGAATACCTTTAAGAGTGTTAGATCGGCTATTCATTGTCTTGTAAGAGTGTACTTTAGGCTGGACACCTACAAATTCGGTCATGTGGTCATTTGCAGTCTCAAGCTTTAAGAGACCAAGACTCCCCTTCTCTCTTGCATCGTGCAATTGATGGTCTTCGAGAAAGTTACTAAAGTCAAAATATTCTTTTAAAGGGCCTTTTAACTCATCATCTAGATTTTCAACTTCCAAAGTGAAGAAGAAACTATCAGTATCCATGTAAAATAGCTTTATCTTTTAACCGTATAATCTTACAAGGGTATCATAAAAGAAGTCGTACATAATCTTCTTTGATAAATCTAGGATAGAGAAACCAATGTATATGGAAGAATCTGTCATAATATTCGTCATGGTGTGATTTACAATTACTCTATCCTCACTGATCACATCAACAGACTTGAATGTATGTTTAGAGACATTTCGGAGGAGTGTGTCTTCATTGTTGACGATTACACTCTTGGTTGAGTAGTTTAACTGATTTTTAATCGTAACCCCAAAGAGAGAATTCATCATAACTTTTATAGTTGATTTCTTATCACAATCTGTCTCCCTCGCACCAATAGCCGCAAATCCTGCTATATACTCACGAAGGTAGTATTCCTGTCTGAATTTATACACCCTTCTGATAGTCGAAATCCTTAACCCTAACCTTATAAGTGTTTGCAAGAGGGGAAGGCATATTAATTTATTATTCATGGGGAGGTGTGTACCCACTAGCTTCCTTTTTTTTCGGGGGATGCTAATATTCAGTTCCTTGAGGAGATCCTGAGAATATTTAGAGATCATATCCTTCGTGATATTAAGATGTTGCATGGCAATGGGGAAGGCATCAGTTCTCACAGCCACATAATCTTCAACATGCTCAGTGTCACATAGAATAAAATATCCAATATCGTCATGCGCATCAATGGATAAGATATCCCGTTGTCTGAAAGTATCCAATTCTGAGAGGGATAGCTCTGAAATATCATCAAGCGGCATTCTGAACTTAGCCATGACGGTTGGGTAAAGAGAGGTGAAATCTGCATACAGTATATATTGTGATTTAGTCAATGAATGTTTGAAGTTTGGATTTATGGATATATTGTCGGCGATTGCGTGACGACGGATTAGACTGCAGAACCCTCCTCGAATATTTTCTGTGATAAGTTGATACAGCTCTCCATCACTGATGAGAGGTAGTTTTATACGTGTTCTACAGAGAAAGGCTTCCAGAGAGAGAGAAGTGCAGGTTAGGAAATATGTGCAGTCTAGGTGGAAAGAAGAAAATAAGGCTTCTCTCCATGCCAAAAAAATATCACACAGCATTGCAACATCAGCTAGTAAGTATAATAAGGTATAGTCAAGGAGATTACAACATTGCGAAGCCTTCCATACGGATTTGATATGTTCGTAATCATCTTCAGAAATTGAGGAACTCGTCAACCTATTATTGAATTTAGTTCTTGTTGGGATATCATCTTTAAGAAGGAGGTCATACCCCGTAACATAATCATAAGGGTAGAATTGTTTGCCAGTCTTAACTATGAGATGCTTTACTTCATCTGCATATCCTTCCAACAATCGTTTTGATATATGCAGTGAGTCATTATTACGAATATGACTCCTAGCTAGATTGGAAATGCTGCCTCTTATTATATTGACTGAATCTACGAATTTTATCCTGCCTACATTGGGGTGATAAAATTTTAAACAGTCATTCTTCAAGATATTAAATCTAAATTGAGGAGAGGCGTGCTTTAACATGAGGGGTAAATCATAGGACAAATTATGTAAGTACACTCGGAGGGTTTGAACGACATCCATAACCCTGGATAGGTACGGTGGGTCGTACGCGACCCCGAGCGTAAAAAAAAAAGAGGTTTTTCTCACGTGACTCACCCCCGTGACTGAATTTGTGGGTGATCGACCTGCAGGAGGTGTCTCCCCTACACGCTCTAGTAGTGTCCAGATGTGCATTGCTGTAGCTGTACTCCTTCCCCGATTTCTGAGACGCGTCGGGGTCGAGCACGACCGAGTTTACCCTTCTAAGGTAATTTGCATAATTATCAAAGTTATTACGTATTATGAAATTGTCGTAGAATGGTGCAACTTGTATAGGTTATCAGTTTTGGAAAGTCTTGGTGGATTGTTTGGCTACCATGTGCATGATTTTTTTTTTAGTTAAAATGTCGTTCATCACCACGAGGACCATTTTACCGCGAGTGCCCCTTTTTCATTTTTTTTCATTTTTTTGCCAAGTCATTTTTCCGTAAGATATTGCCAAATAGTGTCGTAAAACTTTTGCTTGTTTAGTGTTGAAAAGTGTGTCTAGATGATCTGGCTACCCATGCGTGACTTTGTTTTTGTCAGATACGACGTAGTTATTGGTATATTGGGTATTTAACTGCGGTTGCCAATTTCTGTTTTTTTTTTTCAATATTTGTAAAAACTTTTACGTAGTAAGGAATTGCCGTATATTATTCATTTTTTTTTCATGTTTATGTGTTAGAAAGTGTGCCTTGATGGTTGGGCTAACACGTGCATGTCTTTTTTTTTATCTGAGATGCCGTATATTAGAATGTTGGGCATTTTACCGCGAGTGCCCCTTTTTCATTTTTTTTCATTTTTTTGCCAAGTCATTTTTCCGTAAGATATTGCCAAATAGTGTCGTAAAACTTTTGCTTTTTTAATGTTGGAAAGTGTGTCTAGATGATCTGGCTACCAATGCGTGACTTTGTTTTTGTCAGATACGACGTAGTTATAGGTATATTGGGTATTTAACTGCGGTTGCCAATTTCTGTTTTTTTTCAATATTTGTAAAAATTTACTACGTAGTAAGAAATTGCCATATATTATTGATTTTTTTTTCATGTTTATGTGTTAGCAAGTGTGCCTTGATGGTTGGGCTAACACGTGCATGTCTTTTTTTTTTATCTGAGATGCCTTATATTAGAATGTTGGGCATTTTTCCGCGAGTGCCCCTTTTTATTTGTTTTGCATTTTTTTGCTTAGTCATGTTACCGTAAGGAATTGGCAAGTAGTGTCGCAAAACTTATATTTTTATAGTGTTGGAAAGTGTTTCTAGATGATCTGGCTACCCATGCCTATTTTTTTTTAGCCAGATATGGCGTATATATAAGTATGTGTTCGATTTTCCTGTGATTGCCATTTTTTCGTTTTTTCCCATTTCTTTCAAAATTACTACGTACTAAGGAACTATCACAGAGTAATGATTCATTTATATGTTTATTTGTCGGAAAATGTGCCTTGATGGTTTGCCTAGCACGTGGCTGAAATTTTTTTTTTCTGAAATGCCGTATATTAGAATGGCCATTTTTCCGCGAGTGCCCCTTTTTATTTGTTTTGCATTTTTTTTGCTTAGTCATGTTACCGTAAGGAATTGGCAAGTAGTGTCGCAAAACTTATAATTTTATAGTGTTGGAAAGTGTTTCTAGATGATCTGGCTACCCATGCCTATTTTTTTTTTATACCAGATATGGCGTATATATAGGTATGTGTTCAATTTTCCTGTGATTGCCATTTTTTCATTTTTTCCCATTTCTTTCAAAATTACTACGTACTAAGGAACTATCACAGAGTAATGATTCATTTAGATGTTTATTTGTCGGAAAATGTGCCTTGATGGTTTGCCTAGCACGTGGCTGAATTTTTTTTTTCTGAAATGCTGTATATTAGAATGTTAGCCATTTTTCCGCGAGTGCCCCTTTTTATTTGTTTTGCATTTTTTTGCTTAGTCATGTTACCGTAAGGAATTGGCAAGTAGTGTCGCAAAACTTATATTTTTATAGTGTTGGAAAGTGTTTCTAGATGATCTGGCTACCCATGCCTATCTTTTTTTTAGCCAGATATGGCGTATATATAGGTATGTGTTCGATTTTCCGGTGATTGCCATTTTTTCGTTTTTTCCCATTTCTTTCAAAATTACTACGTACTAAGGAACTATCACAGAGTAATGATTCCTCTAGATGTTTATTTGTCGGAAAATTTTGTTTACTTCTTTTTTGATTGAATATCATCAAATTTTTTTTGCTAAAATATTATATTGTTTCACATTTTTGTTTTTTTTTTCGATTTTATTTCCCTTCAAAAATTTTGTTTTGGGTCAGAATTTTAATTTTATAGTCGTAAAATAATCGACAATTATCCAGCAATCCACCATACAATTTTTATGCATATCCAATAATAATTAGATTAGTAAATAACACCTTGAAATTGACATACCCTTCCTACATTTCAAGTGGCAGATTAGGGAGTCTGAGTCAGTGTGGTTGGCGGCCATTTTGTGGACATATCCGAAGCGTAAGTTGCCCTATCTATATATATTCTTGTTCCCTATAGAATTTGTGATATTTTGGTATATTTTTACCTGCATAAATATCATATTATATATTAAATATATGTATTTTTTTACGAAATTTCTAAGTACTCAAAAATTACCTTTAGATATGGCCCCTGATATAAATGTAATTTACAAAATAATGAAGATTTTTTTACATATTTCTATTTTAGGATAACATATGTTTATTCCCTAAAAAAATTAGCCACTTCCTATTTCATTTGGGTACCCAAAAAAATTCATGAAATTTGGACAAATTTTTTTGGCCAAAAAAAGTTACCCTTTTTTTCTCATTTCAGATCTTCACCTCCATGGGTCTGACTTCATCCAAAATACATCAAGATGTGTCCTAAACATTCAAGAATCAATTCCTAAAAGGATTTGTGTATATATGTATAAACTTTTTTTTATGAATTTTTATGTCAGGTCTTTTTTTTTTCTACTTAATTTTTTAAAATATTTATAATAAATAGTTTTTCTGCAGATGAGTAGTATTTATCTTTACAGTTGTTTTGAGCATTCATTGAAGTTTTTTTTGGCAAAAGAAAAAAAGAGGTTACTGCAAAAACTGATTTTTCAAGAATTTTTTTTGGCGTCGGGATCGTTCGCGTCCGAGTATACCCTTAAAGGGGTGTCCGAGGAGCGTACCTATCCAGGGTTAATGTTAAGATTGCATTTATTACATAGAGCACTCTTATAATTATCATATTGTAAATAATGTAAATGATGCCAGTTTTGGGGTATATTCTCATTAAATTTAACTTTACATACATCACACTCCACAGCCTCTTTGAAATCCCTTAAGCTTTTCTCAGTCATATGAAGGGGATATTTTGACAAACTCTCGCAAATATCCTCCAGTCACTTGTCAGATTATTCAGCATCACATCGATGCAATCTTCCCCGTGACCGATTCTGTGACTTACATACACACATGTTCTACCATTAACAATAACATACGCATAAGCAAAGGGCTTTTCTTTAGCTATTATTTTCTGATCTCCAGGTGTGTATATGTTATACGCCTTGAGGTCCATGAAAGCAATGTGAGACCTTTTAAGTAAGGCAGCCTGGTTTTTGAAGGTTTTATACTAGCCACGTGGTGGGTAAGACACTGTTGTCATACTTTGACAGGAAGATGTGTGCAAGTGAAAGAGGTCATCCGAGGAAAAGAATCTTAAGCATTTCTTGCATATACTTTGAACCCTCTTATGACGTTCTTGACTATGATATCTGCATAGACACTTCATGAAAGTGAGCAGGTTTCTGATAAGGGCAACGTGAACATCATTTATTAGTAGGAGAGGAACAAAATGAGTGGGTGATGGGTTCCGTCCTGTCCTAGCTAAATGAACGGTGTACTGAATTTTATTATTTACTTTATTGGATTTCTCTATTTTCTTCAAGGCATAGATGTAGATGTTAATGTCATTATCTTTCTCAATAGTCTTTAAGCTTTCCCAGGATATACTTGCTGTTGGGTTAAAGTTAATATTAATATCACCCCCTATTTTATTCCTAACATCTCTATGCAAATGCCCTAGCTGGATTTCTGGCTTGGCTGTAATAATAAAAAATGCAATTACGGAAGTGATAAGGCAATTATAACCGCTATTAATATTAATTATATTCTTGGCTCCTCCAACACCTGCGGGATATGGGGTATAGTGACCAATATTACCCAATTCTCTACGACTTACAAATAACTCCATATCTGCTATTTTCCTTATATTCCATCCGGATCCTTCAACTGCATTCATTCTTTCCTCTAGCATGACAGGTAGATTTTCCAAAGTGTGATTAATGAACTCATCCTCCTCCCCCAGGGTGACTATGAAAGGTGTTGTTTGCAGGTAAAAGAAGTTAGAAATATGAGTCCCGTTGTCAGTCATTTTACTTATCTCCATTTTCAAGGAGTAGGAAATATTTCCCGAGAATCTGTCAAACTTATTTAAGGCCGTCTTGATCGTCTCTATAATTAATTGTCTACGACTCGAAACACAGTTAATAATGCATCTGTAACTCACCGCATTCAGGGGTATGTCAAAAATTCGGAAGACGTTGTTCTGGAAATTTGGACATCCGGGAGAGTCTTCACCATTCCGATCTTCCGAGGAAGTAGCAGGCTGTCGCCTACCACCACCAACATGGTAGGGGGCAGTAGAAGAAGAGGTGGAGGCAACATCACTATTAGGAGACGGGGAAGAGGGGAAAGGCTCACCGGCTTCAAGATCCTCCAGAAGAGCTTCAGTGCTTGACTTTACTTCTGCCCAGTCATCTCGCATTGGCATCATTTCGTAGTGAGGCCATCGAAGTAAAGTATTGCAGTCTTCATTTATCTCCCTTAGTTCCTGTGATGAGGGGCTATGAGGGTGGTTGACTTCTCTATGTCACTGCCTTCACTCATAATTCCTGGAAAAGGTAAAAGGCACGTTTTAAAAATAAATAATTGTCATATATATATATATATATATATATATATATATATATATATATATATATATATATATATATATATATATATATATATATATATATATATATATATATATATATATATATATATATATATATATATATAGTTTTCCTGGCTGAAAGAGGTTAAAAATTGTGTAGATACTTACGTCTTATAAGAGAAGTTGGGAGGGGGTGAACATCATCCGTGTGGAGGATTCCTTCTAGGTTCCGATGAGATTCAGTCATAACTTGGACAAAATAAGATTTTTTGCTGGAAGCACTGAATTAGATGCAACTGCTTCACGCGAGAGTCACCGAGGTTTTGATAGAACCATCACCGGGAGGCTTCCAAGATAAGTGTGGACATTGACAGGCAGAAAGATAACAGATAACCAGATGTCTCTCTATCTATGACACACTTCAGGAACCTCACGAGGTTATGATATTACAAGCATTCCTACAAAATTTTGTATGCGAAACCTTATGATGCTGAGGAGAAAGATGACATTCATCGTCACAAGGAGACATTCGTAGATCTGTTTATTCAGGTGTTATCGTATCATGTATCGTGGCTTATCATCATCATCCTCAAAGGAAAAATAACACATTGTCAGCAGGAAAAAATATACCTACATCTGTTTATTCAGGTGTTACCGTATCAAATAAACTAACATTAAAAATAATAAAAATAATAATAATAATAATAATAATAATAATAATAATAATAATGTATGTTGTAATAATTTTATTAACAATAATTTCAAAACATAACGATAATTTTAATAAATTCCATAATAACTATTTAAGATTGAATGATGTACTCGTATTATTATTATTATTATTATTATTATTATTATTATTGTACTTGGTTGTTCAAGGATAGACATTAGTCGTAACAGTTGTTTATTGATAACAAAAAGTTTCAACCTGAAATATATATTCCAGGTAATACAAAATAATATAATGCCCCCAGCTATACAAATCTTGAATTCCTCCGATTTAATCAATAATAATAATAATAATGAGTATTGTAATAAACAATAATCTCAAAATATAACGATAACTTTAATAATTCCCATAATAACTATTTAAGATTGAATGATAGACTCGTAGTTAGGTATTATTTCACTCACTTGATGGGTTAGGTTAAGTTAGGTTAGGTTTAAGATTGAATGGTTAGGTTAGGCTAGGTTTGGGTTGGGTTAGGTTAGGTTAGGTTAGATTTGGGTTAGTTAGGTATTATTTCACTCACTTGATGGGTTAGGTTAGGTTAGGTTAGGGTTAGTTAGGTATTATTTCACTCACTTGATGGGTTAGGTTAGGTTAGGTTAGGTTTAAGAGTGAATGGTTAGGTTAGGCTAGGTTAGGTTAGGCTAGGTTTGGGTTGGGTTAGGTTAGGTTAGGTTAGATTTGGGTTAGTTAGGTATTATTTCACTCACTTGATGGGTTAGGTTAGGTTAGGTTAGGTTTAAGAGTAAATGGTTAGGTTAGGTTTAAGAGTGAATGGTTAGGTTAGGCTAGGTTAGTTTAGGTTAGGTTTGGGTTGGGTTAGGTTAGGTTAGGTTAGATTTGGGTTAGTTAGGTATTATTTCACTCACTTGATGGGTTAGGTTAGGTTAGGTTAGGTTAGGTTTAAGATTGAATGGTTAGGTTAGGTTAGGTTATGTTAGGTTTAAGATTGAATGGTTAGGTTAGGTTAGAGAGAGAGAGAGAGAGAGAGAGAGAGAGAGAGAGAGAGAGATGGAGATACGTTAGGGGTAGTCAATGAGGTTAAGAGTAGGGGGGTGGGGTTAGGTTAGGGGGCACCCATGTGGATCGATTTGAACTGGTCCTTATGCCTATGGACCGGTTTGAACTGGTCCTTATGGATCCAAATGTGGCTCTTTTCCCTACTTACATTCACTTACACATATACAGTATATGTATTTGCACACACACACACACACACACACACACATATATATATATATATATATATATATATATATATATATATATATATATATATATATATATATATATACATATATATATATATATATATATATATATATATATATGTACACAATACTCATACAAGGTATATATCTACTTTTATCAGAGGCCAGTCTTTTGATGCCTGGATCTAGACCTAAATGTCCATTAGCATATATCCATATCTTATCATCGGCCAGGAGTGAGAAAGATTTTATCGTTGTTAGGGAGACATTAATGTTCCCTTCAAGTCTCAACTTTTAAATTTTATCTTAAAGTTTTATTTATTGTCTTTATGTCTTGACAAGTTGGAACTTTATATTTTAAGCGAAAATTTCCTTATCCTTACGATGTTAATTATGATCGTAGGTGATACCATCTTCCATATGTTCTTTAGGTAGAAATGCCATGTTATCGTAAACTCTATATAATTTAATAATTAGGTGATATTAAGAAAATATAAATATAATGCCTAACTCCAAATTGATGTATTATACTCTTGTTCAACCCGCTGTTAGCACATTGTGTTTCATTGTGGTACCTTACCGTTTTCTTTTATGTAATTCCTTAATTTTTTTTCCGCTGGTTTGTAGAGGCGTGCTACAGATCCTGAGAAATAGGTTTATCGTTGAGCTTAATTTTGTACATTACGTCGAAATTGAAGTTCATAATTTTTGATACTGAATTTTTTTTTTTTCGGGGGAGGGACTCTTAAGTATTGGCAAAATACTTTGATAGTATGTTTCTTGAGTATATGAATATGAGAATAGAGATATTTTTTAACATATTTTTTATTGATTAGACAATTACGTAAATTTTCAGAATAAAGATATTTTGTAACATATTTCTTATTGATTAGATAAGTGAGTTTTCTTAAATTTTCAAGAGGAAAATATGGCATAGCAGTTTCTGTTCTTAGTGACTAGCCTATGTACTTTATAATTTGCTTTGCAAAACTTCTAAGATGTATATGTCCAATTATTTGTGTTTGGAGCAATCCTATTTAGCAATTAAATTTATTCGTATTTTCAGACTAAGACGTCCAGGCTGGTAAGATGGAAATATGTTCTCAAGATCATATGGAGTTTTGCCAGTCATCTCTTGTTATTGATATATAAGGTGAGCTGAATTTCCTAATTATATATATGGAATTTGCCTTGGTTTATGATTTTGGTAGAAATGGCTCAAGAGTACTGATGTCTTGGTACTGTACATAGTGTTAGTAATTAATTTTTGTTAACTAGGTCATAATTATCATCATCCTCTCAAAATATACCCTGACGTTACGCCTAGATGGGGGGGGGGAGGTTCTCATTGTCTAGGTCAGTGGTTCCCAAACTTTTTTCTGTCATTTCTCCTCTGCACCCAGTTAAACCATCCAGATTTCCCCCTTCATTCGTTTCCCTCCCTCCCATGCCGGGCCCAGCCCTCATGCCCACTTGCCTGCCTCAGAAATGGGCATGACACTCCAAATCTCCCCTTGAATATCATGTCATTGAGAGCTGATATGATCATATCACAATTGAATGGCTAACAACAAATTACCGCACATACTATGAGGACAATGTCCGCTTGTTTGAGTTAGTAGGTAGTGTAATTATTTCCTCCATGGAAGCTTCAAATTTCCCCCAGTTTGGGAACAACTGTAGGTGATTGCTCTATTTACTTACCGTGCTTGACCATAGGAGTTTTCAGCTACACATTAATTTAAATTTCCATCTCTGGTGAATCGTTTTTACAATCATACAAACTTTCTATTTATGATAAGCGCTGCCCTTATAAACACTGGGATGTAGAGTAAAGTTTGTTTCGTAAATTTTTCTGTTGAATGAGATGGTTTTAATTGGGTCCATCTGGGCAGTAAACATGTTGAGCCCCCACTGCAGATTTCATGAACGTAGACAGACAATAGTTAGACCTAGAGACTACAATGCTTTACAACTTTTTACTATCGTTTCTGGTTTGTTTGAATCAGTCGAGAACTATTACCCTAAATATTATTGTATTTCTTCTATTTTCATTGAACTTTAACGAGTAAGTTATTTTAAGCAATGGGGGATTACTGCAAATCCTTATAAAATACTTTGGTTTCACTCCATTATGCCATGATTTGGTCACCCCAAACGGTGATCTTTCGCACTGGCATCCTTATATTGATGACCGGTTATTATTATTATTATTATTATTATTATTATTATTATTATTATTATTATTATTATTATTATTATTATTACCCTGATGGGCCCTCTGTCCAAAGACTTCTATCAAAGGTATCCTCTTCCACCAAACCTCCTCTCTCAGTATTATCCTTCACCCTATCTCGTCATACAGAAATGTAGGACACTAAAGAAAGTGTCTATTTATTGATGGTTTTTAATTGTTTCCTTATAGAAAGGAAGAAAGATCATATTTGTTCCAAAAGGTTTAGGATTTGTTGTTATAGTACATAACGTCCTCGGGATGGACCACAGAATTTTTCAGAATCGTAGCTCTATGTCGGATTTTTTTTTTCATCTAGTACGTGTTTTCATAGGTAAGGCTTTAGTCTAATTTCTTCAATATCAGGTATTTTGAATATATCCAAATCATCTAGGAGAAGGATAGCCCAAAATCAAACCAGTGCTCTCTAGTTCTAGGTAGTGCCATTGCCTCTGTACCATGGTCTTCTGCTGTCTTGGGATGGAGTTCTCTTGCTTGAGGGTACACTCGGCCACACTTTTCTATCTTATTTCTCTTCCTCTTGCTTTTTTTTTTAAGTTTTTATAGTCTATATATGAAAGATGTGTTGTAATGTGGTTACTGTTCTTGAAATATTTTATATTGTTATTTTCTGCTCTTGTGTTTTATTCACTTATTTCCTTTCCTCACGGAGTTATTTTCCCTGTTGGAGCCCTTGGCCTTATAACATTTTACTTTTCCAACTAGGGTTGTAGCTTAGCAGGTATGCATAATGCAATATGCATAATCATATTAGCACAGGTTTAAGTAAAATATAATCAACTAGTAAAACGTATAAAGAAAATACATGCGGAATTTCATTATTTCTACCAAAGTCAAAGCTCTCATATCTCTGAAGCCAGAATCTGAATAGGTTTCAACAAAATATGAATTTTAGTGTGTTGTTCAGTAATATTTTTCAGCCCAAAAGTTCATACGTGCATCGTATGTTTTCATGTTGAACAGAATGAAATAAGTATCCTTTTTAGTTTATTTTGTTTTGTTTTTAAGATATTTCAATTTAATCGTTCATTACTTATCTTGAAGTTAATTAAAGTCCTTGCTTCCTTTCCTCACCGGCCTATTCGGGCTTTTATCATGATGCTTTTTTAAATAGGGCCGTAATTAGCTACTACTACTACTACTACTACTACTACTACTACTACTACTACTACTACTACTACTACACCGGGTTCTAACACTGTGTGATGAACTCTTCTGGTCTACTATATAGGGGAATTGAGTTTTCCTTCATAAAGCTTCCTTAAAGGAAAAACTTAAGTATTTCTCAGAGGTTGAGTTTATAACCAGTAAAACATTTTGTGCTTATTTAAAAAAAGCAATCAACATTTCAAAACTTTTTTCTGCTAAGGCAAAAAACAACCAATGCTTTATTCACCAAAGTTGATGAAATGAATACACTTCTTCCATCAAATGGAATGAAAATAGGATGGAAATGACAAAACATTCTCGAGGTAAGGGTTATAGAATATTCATGGAAAGGCCTGCCGGTGTCATGTTTCTTTTAATACTATAAGGATAACTTTCAGAACTTCTTTGAATTTTAAGCATGAGGGAAAATTCCATAGAGAGGCGTAAAATCTGGAAGGGAAAGTTTTTTTAAAAAGAATAGTTGTTTTGAACTTTTTATAAATGGTATTCCCTTTCTGAGGGGATACCTTAGCGTGGACAATGGTTTCTGTATTGTCATAATAGGCAAAACTGTACTAGTCAGGGCTACGTATATTAGGTTAGTTTGCTCTAAGTTTTCAGACGTAAATCTCCCACCATCACCGACCCTCGCACTGCCCATCGTGGTAATGAAAACTGGCCAAACTCCAGTCATGAATTGACATGAGCGAATCTTATGTCCTACGGTTGACTAGGAGCGGTTGCAGTTGTTGTTGTTGTATGAATGGTTTATATTATAGAACGATTTTTTTTATGAGTGGATAATTGCAATTCTTGGACATAGAAATGTTAACGGGCTGTGAATAGAAAAAAAATAGCAATAGAAGAATTTTATCTTAAAATTATATCAAATCAAGCTCCCCTTTACTAGAGAGAAAGAAGGTAGGTTTGTGGTTAAAAGTTCTTTTATGTTAGGGTCATTCTTTATCGGAAGATGCAAGAAACAGGTTAGTGTGTGCCTTTCTACACACTGGGACCTTCCGGGGTCTGGGAGGGGGGAGCCAGTGGCTGCTTCAAAAGAAGTTTTGTTAGTTTTGAACGTAACACTAATAAAGGAATGATGTATCCTCGTGATCGTCACAATAATAAAGGAATGATGTATCCTTGTGAATGTAAAAATAATAAAGGAATGAGGTATCCTCGTGAATTTAACACTAATAAAGGAATGATGTATACTCGTGAACGCAACAATGATAAAGGAATGATGTATCCTCGTGAACGTAACAATAATAAAGGAATGATGTATCCTCCTAAACGTAACAATAATAATGGAATGATGTATCCTCGTGAATGTAACGCTAATAATGGAAAGATGTATCCTCGTGAACGTAACAATAATAAAGGAATGATGTATCCTCGTGAATGTAACATTAAAAAAGGAATGAGGTATCCTCGTGAACGTAACAATAATAAAGGAATGATTTATCCTCGTGAATGTAACAATAACAAAGGAGTGATGTATCCTCGTAAAAGTAATACTGATAAAGGAATGAGGTATCCTCATGAACGTAACAATAATAAAGGAATGATGTATCCTCATGCATGTAACACTAATAAAGGAATGATGATCCTCAAGAACGTAACAATAATAAAGGAATGATATATCCTCGTGAAACTAACAATAACAAATGAATAATGTATCCTCGTGAATGTAACAATAACAAAGGAATGATGTATCATCCTGAACGTAACAATAATAAAGGAATGATGTATCCTCATGAATGAGATACTAATACAAAAATGATGTATCCTCATGAATGTAACAATAATAATGGAATGATGTATCGTCATGAATGTAACAATAAGAAAGGATTGAAGTATCCTTGTGAATGTAACAATAACAAAGGACTGATGTATCCTCGTGAATGTAACAATTAAAAACGAATGATGTATCCTCATGAACATAACAATAATAAAGGAATGATGTATCCTCGTGAACGTAACAATAATAAAGGAATGATGTATCCTCTGAACGTAATACTAATAAACGAATGATGTATCTTAATGAACGTAACAATAGTAATGGAATGATATATGTTGTGAATGTAACAATACTAAAGGAATGATGTATCCTCTTGAATGCAACAATAACAAAGGAATGATGTATCCTCGTGAATGTAACAATAAAAAAAAAATTATGTATCCTCGTGAACGTAATACTAATAAAGGAATGAAATATTCTCATAAACATAATACTAATAAAGGAACGATGTATCCTAATGAACATAACAATAATAAAGAAATGATGTATCCTCTTGAATGTAACGATAATAATTGAATGATGTATCCTCACGAACGTAACAATGGTAAAGGAATGATGTATCCTCGTGGACATACCAATAATAAAGGAATGACGTATCCTTGTGAACGTAACAATAATGAAGGCATCATTTATCCTCGTGAATGTAACAATAATAAAGGAATGATGTATCCGCCTGAAAGTAACAATGATAAAGGTATGATTTATCCTTGTGAAGGTAACAATGATTAGGGAATTATGTATCCTTGTAAACTTAACTGTAATAAAGGAATGGTGTATCCTCGTGAACGTAACAATAATAAAGGAATGATGTATCCTCGTGAATGTAACATTAAAAAAGGAATGAGGTATCCTCGTGAACGTAACAATAATAAAGGAATGATTTATCCTCGTGAATGTAACAATAACAAAGGAGTGATGTATCCTCGTAAAAGTAATACTGATAAAGGAATGAGGTATCCTCATGAACGTAACAATAATAAAGGAATGATGTATCCTCATGCATGTAACACTAATAAAGGAATGATGATCCTCAAGAACGTAACAATAATAAAGGAATGATGTATCCTCGTGAAACTAACAATAACAAATGAATAATGTATCCTCGTGAATGTAACAATAACAAAGGAATGATGTATCATCCAGAACGTAACAATAATAAAGGAATGATGTATCCTCATGAATGAGATACTAATACAAAAATGATGTATCCTCATGAATGTAACAATAATAATGGAATGATGTATCGTCATGAATGTAACAATAAGAAAGGAATGAAGTATCCTTGTGAATGTAACAATAACAAAGGACTGATGTATCCTCGTGAATGTAACAATTAAAAATGAATGATGTATCCTCATGAACAAAACAATAATAAAGGAATGATGTATCCTCGTGAACGTAACAATAATAAAGGAATGATGTATCCTCTGAATGTAATACTAATAAACGAATGATGTATCTTAATGAACGTAACAATAGTAATGGAATGATATATGTTGTGAATGTAACAATACTAAAGGAATGATGTATCCTCTTGAATGCAACAATAACAAAGGAATGATGTATCCTCGTGAATGTAACAATAAAAAAAAATTATGTATCCTCGTGAACGTAATACTAATAAAGGAATGAAATATTCTCATAAACATAATACTAATAAAGGAATGATGTATCCTAATGAACGTAACAATATTAAAGGAATGATGTATCCTCTTGAATGTAACAATAATAATTGAATGATGTATCCTCACGAACGTAACAATGGTAAAGGAATGATGTATCCTCGTGGACATACCAATAATAAAAGAATGACGTATCCTTGTGAACGTAACAATAATGAAGGCATCATTTATCCTCGTGAATGTAACAATAATAAAGGAATGATGTATCCGCCTGAAAGTAACAATGATAAAGGTATGATGTATCCTTGTGAAGGTAACAATGATTAGGGAATTATGTATCCTTGTAAACTTAACTGTAATAAAGGAATGGTGTATCCTCGTGAACGTAACAATAATAAAGGAGTGATATATCCTCGTGAACATAGCAATAATAAAGGAATGATGTATCCTCGTATACGTAACAATAATAAAGGAATGATGTATCGTCATGAATGTAACAATAATACAAGAATGCTGTATCATCGCGAATGTAATAATAATAAAGGAATGATGTATCCTCGTGAAAGTAATACTAATAAAAGAATGATATATCCTCGTGAGCGTAACACTAATAAAGTAATTATGTATCCTCGTGAAAGTAACACTAGTGAGTGATTTAGCCTCGTGAACGTAACAATAATAAAGGCATGTTGTATCCTCGTGAACGTAACACTAATAAACGATTGATGTATCCTCGTGAAAGTAACACTAATAAGTGAGGTATCCTCATGAACGTAACAATAATAAAGTAATGATGTATCCTCGTGAACGTAACACTAATAAAGGAATGATGTATCCTCATGAATGTAACCTAATGAAGTGATGTATCCTCTTGAACATTAAATTAATAAAGGAATGATGTATCCTCGTGAACGTAACTTTAATATAGGAATGATGTATCCTTGTGAACATTACAGTAATAAAGGAATGATGTATCCTCATGAACGTAATATTAATAAAGGATTGATTTATCCTCATGAACGTAGCAATAATAAAGAAATGGTGTATCCTCGTGAAAGTAATACTAATAAAAGAATGATGTATCCTCGTCAGCATAACACTAATAAAGTAATTATGTATCCTCGTGAAAGTAGCACTAGTGAGTGATGTAGCCTCGTGAACGTAAAAATAATAAAGGAATGATGTGTCCTCGTGAACGTAACACTAATAAAGGAATGATGTATCCTCGTGAATGTAACATAGTGGAGTGATGTATCCTCGTGAATGTAACATAATGGAGTGATGTATCCTCGTGAACGTAACGATAAAAACGTATGATTTATCTTCATGAACGTTGTAATATTAAAGCAGTGATGTATCATCGTGATCGTAACAGTAATGAAGGAATGATGTATCCTCTTGAACGTTACAGTAATAAAGGAATGATGTATCCTCGTGAACGTATCTTTAATATAGGAATGATGTATCCTCGTCAACATAACAGTAATAAAGGAATGATGTATCCTCGTGAACGTAACACATAAAGGAGTGATGTATCCTCGTGAATGTAATGATTAAAATGTATAATGCATCTTCATGAACATAGCAATATTAAAGCAGTGATGTATACTCATGAACGTAACAGTATTAAACGAATGATGTATCCTCGTGGACGTAACACTAATAGAGGTATGATGTATCATTGTGACTGTAACACTGATAAAGGATTGATGTATCCCCGTGAAAATAAAACTAATAAAGGAGTGAAGTATCCTCGTGAACGTGACAGTAAAAATGGAGTGAAGTATCCTCGTGAATGTAACACTAATTAAGGAGTCATGTATCATCGTGAATGTAACACCAATAATGGAATGATGTATTTTTGTAAACGTAACAGTCATAAAGTGATGATGTATCCTCATGAATTTAACACTAATAAAGGCATTATGTATCCTCATGAATGTAACACTAATATTGGAGTGATGTATCCTTGTGAATGTAACACTAATAAAGAAACGATATGTTCTCATGAACGTAAAATTAGAAAAGGAGTGATGGATCCTCATGAACGTAATACTAATAAAGGAATAATGTATCCTCGTGACTGTAACAGTATTAAAGGATTGGAGTATCCTCTTGACATAACAGTAATAGAGGAATGATGTATCCTCGTGAACGTAACACTAAATAATGATATATCCTCGTGAACTTAACACTAATAAAGGTTTGATGTATCATTGTAAACGTAACACTTATAAAGTATTTATATATCCTCGTGAACGTAACACCAATGAGGGAGTCATGTATCCTCGCTAACGTAACACTATTAAAGTAATGAAGTATCCTCGATGGTTTTCCCTTTAGGCGTTGCGACCTTGAATCATTTATGGTGGAGGTAAATACTGTATTAATAAAATACACGACCCGTTCAAAACCACGACTAAATATTCAGATAGATATTCACACACAAACGCACACCAAGATTCGACCTTTCTCACACCCTCCCCCTTTCCTAACTTCAGCACAGCAGCTGTGGTTTCTGAATGCACTTCTTGGTTTACTCCCTCTCACCAAGGTGTGTGTATGTTTATAAATAAATAAATATATATATATATATATATATATATATATATATATATATATATATATATATATATATATATATATATATATATATATATATATATATATATATATATATATAGAGAGAGAGAGAGAGAGAGAGAGAGAGAGAGAGAGACTTGCTCTTTATTGTATAGAGGTGTTACTTAAACTTTTGGATAGTTAATTACAAAGCCACATTCAAGTACTGTATCAAGAAGAAGTGAAATTACTATCGAACAAATATGCCTGGAATTATGATTTTGAACATAGAGAAGTGAAAAATAATAGAAAAATCGAACTAGGACTTATTAGCTGCTCTTTTGTCAATTACTGTAAAGGATTTTCATGCCTAAGACCTCAAGGCTAAACAAGACAATGCATCTTAGAATTAAAAACAATTTTTCATAAATATTAGAAATTGCCAATGTTTAGATCCAAATGGGTGACTTCATTACTTCATTATTTTCATATGTAGCTCAATCAATAAGCATTTTGAAAAATGTAAGATTGATTGAACCATGTCAAAATCGTCATAGTGGTGCATGTTAATTACATCGTTGTTTAGATACGGTGATACAAGGTCTGATTTACTGCAAATTGTGTTCGGTATCAGTATCGTTGGATAAATTGAATCAAACAGATAATTTTGAAGTATGTCATTAATGTAAAATCTAATAGCGTCCATCAAACAAATTAATTTTGATCAGATACATCTCATTAAAGTTTCGTGATACAAAAGCGAATGGCATAATGATTTTTATCAACATGTTCAAGTAATAATGACTTTCATCAACATATTCAAGTAATAATTATACCGAATTGGAATAGTAAAGGAAAGAATTTAATCATTATTATTGTAGCCGATGGTATTGATGTTATGATAAAGGGACACCAGTTACAATTATGACTTTTGGCTTTGAATTATGATTGCATATATATATATATATATATATATATATATATATATATATATATATATATATATATATATATATATATATATATGTATGTATATATATATATATATATATATATATATATATATATATATATATATATATATATATATATATATATCTGTGTGTGAGTGTGTGTTGTGTGTGTGTGTGTGACAAAGAGAGAGAGAGAGAGAGAGAGAGAGAGAGAGAGAGAGAGAGAGAGAGAGAGAGAGAGAGAGAGAGAGAGAGTTTATTTGTCTGTTTATAATTATAAGGAATTAACTTTACTTGCTCAATTGCATCAAACGTAATATTTCATACCTTATTCTTATTTTATATGCTCTCTCTCTCTCTGTCTCTCTCTCTCTCTCTCTCTCTCTCTCTCTCTCTCTCTCTCTCTCTCTCTCTCTCTCTCTCTCTCTCAAGGAAAAGTCTGTGAAAAATACAGCAACACAGAATGTGAATTGATTGCGGTAGAATTTGAATTTGAAAAACTAGTGAATATTATAGTTTACAGATCCCCAAATACTAAGGAGTTTGACATAATAATAGAAAAAAAAGATGATATATGTAGAAACCATAAAAACTGGAATATACTCCTATCCGGAGATTTAAACGTTCCTTTCGTGGATTGGAAAGAACGGATAGAAGAAAGCGGTTGTATATATAAATATAAAAAAGAGAGAAATAGTAGTGCAGAAGATAAGAGGCAATTTGAAAAGCTTCATGATATGCTATTAAAACCTAATATGCAAAAAATAAACCACATTCCAACAAGAAAGAAAAATGTCATAGATCTAGTATTTGTGAATGAGGTCAATTATGTTAAATAAATAACAGTGTATAACATTGGAATTTCAGACCACAATGTCATAGAATTAATAGTCCATTCCAAAGCAAGTGATCGCAGAGATAATCAAAGCACAATACGTTGAGAATGATATGGAAAATATAATTTTTATAGGAAGAATACAAAATGGTCATAAATAAATGAAAAACTGAACAAAGAATGGAAAAATTCATTCGTAAGTGATAGTATACAGGTAAATACGGGCATACTGTACAAAATACTGGAGAAAATTGTTGAAAAAATATGTACCGAAAAAAAAAAAACAAAAAAAAAACAATAAACAACAGACATGCATACCAAGAGAAAGAAGGATCTTATTTCAAAAAATTAGAAGGGGGCGGAAAAATATTGCAAAAGAAAAAAATGTGTGGAAAATGATGGAAATAGAAAGTAAGATAGAAAATGCAGAACAAAAGATTATACAATCGAATGAAAATTAAAAAAAGGGACTTAGAAGAAAAGACACATCAAAATATGAAAAAAAAAACAAAGTACTTTACTCCTATGCAAAAAAGATGAATAAAGGGAGATTAGAAATAGGCCCTCTAAGAATTGAAGGACGGGTAACGAATAAAAAAGTGGAAATATGCAACATATTAGCAGAAAAAATATAAGAGTGAGTTCACGCCAAGAATTGCGAATAATGAAACAGAAATGAGAGAAGAAAATGTTGAATATCTAACGGATATAGATATTAATGAAGCAGATATTGTCAAGGCTAGAAGCGAAATTAAAAATGGATCGGCAGTCGGACCAGAGGGAGTTCCAGCGATTTTGTTTAAAAAAAAACTGCACACACTATCGCGAAGTCGCTTGCAATACTGCTAAGTCAAAGTGTAGATATGAGCGAAATATATGTTAAACATAAATTAGCTTATATAACCCCCATTTTCAAAAGTGGATCAAGGCTAGAGGCAAGCAATTACAGACCTGTTAGTCTAACATCACATATTATGAAAGTGTATGAGAGGGTAATAAAAAAGAAAATAATGAATTATTTGTTTAAAAATAATTTGTTTAATATAGGTCAACACGGTTTTGTGCCCGGAAAAAGTACACAAACCCAACTGATAGCACACTGTGAAAACATATACAAAAATATGATAAATAAAGAAGACACAGATGTGATCTATCTAGATTTTGCAAAAGCTTTTGACAAGGTAGACCATAACATATTAAGAGTAAAAAATAAGAAAGCATGATATCGTGGGAAAGATAGGAAATTGGGTAAAAGAATTCCTACAAAACAGAAAAGATAGTGGTTGCAAATGACGAGAATTCAGATGAAGATCAGGCAATATCTGGCATGCCACAAGGTATGGTATTAGCTGCACTGCTATTTGTTATTATGATCTAGACATAGACTGTGATGTTATAAATCTGTAGTGAAAAGTTTCGCCGATGACACAAGAATAAATAGAGAAATTACTTGTGATGAAGATAGGAACTTACTACAAAGAGATCTAAACAAAATATACCAATGGGAAGAGATAAATAGGATGGTATTTAACTCCGATAAATTTGAATCAATAAATTATGGAAACAGAGAAGGAATGGTATATGCATACAAGGGACTTAATAACGAGACAATCACAAACAAGGAAGCAATTAAAGACCTTGGTGTAATGTTAAATAGGAATATGTTATGCAACGACTAAATAGCAACACTGTTGGCTAAATGTAAAGCAAAAAGGGGAATGTTATTCAGACACCTTAAAACAAGAAAAGCTGAACACATGATTATGCTTTACGAAACTTATGTACGTAGTATACTCGAGTACTGCAATGTGATATGGTACCCATACTACCAAAAAGATATTACACATATAAAGAGGGTACAAAGGTCCTATACTGCTAGAATAGAAGAAGTTAAGGACTTTGACTACTGGGAAAGACTGCAATTTTTAAAACTATACAATCTAGAAAGGAGAAGAGAACGCTACATGATAATAAAAGCATGGAAACAAATAGAAGGAATTGCTGAAAACCAAATGAAGCTAAAAATATCAGAAAGAGCAAGCCGAGGTAGATTAATATTGCCAAAAACTATACCAGGAAAAGTTAGGAAGGCACACAAGATATTAATCCACTACGCACCAGCATCAATAATGCAGCAACTATTTAATGCACTGCCAACTCATCTAAGAAACATATCAGGTGTGAGCGTAGATGTGTTTAAGAATAAGCTCGATAAATACCTAAGATGCATCCCAGACCATCCAAGACTGGAAGATGCAAAATACACCGGAAGATACATTAGCAACTCTCTAGTGGATATACGAGGTGCGTCACACTGAGCGACCTGGGCGAAACCCAAACATAGAATAAGGTAATAAGGCAATAAGGCTTCCTCTCTCTCATATATATATATATATATATATATATATATATATATATATATATATATATATATATATATATATATATATATACTATTATTATTATTATTATTATTATTATTATTATTATTATTATTATTATTATTATTATTATAGAGAGGCAGATATAATTGTTGTTGCAGGTATTGAGGTGCCGGTGATGGAAGATGAAACTGAGAGAGAGATTACAAGAGATGAAGTGAGGAGAGCGCTAGATGAAACGAGAGTAGGAAAAGCATCTGGCGTGGATGGTGTGAGACCTGAGATGTTGAAGGAAGGGGGTGTGACTGTATTTGAATGGTTGGTGAGATTGTTTACTATGTGTTATGTGTTGTCAATTGTACCAGTACATTGGGTTTGTGCGTGTATTGTACCACTATGCAAGGGTAAGGGAGATGTGCATGAGTGTTGTAATTCAAGGGGTATTAGTTTGTAGAGTGCAGTTGGAAAATTGTATGGTAGAGTACTGATTAATAGGATTAAGGTTAAAACAGAGAATGCAATCTTAGAAATACAGGGTGGTTTTAGAAGAGGTAGGGATTGTATGAATCAGATTTTTACAGTTAGGCAGATATGGGAGAAATATTTAGCAAAAGGTAAGGATGTGTATGTTGCGTTTATGGATCTGGAGAAAGCGTATGATAGAGTTGATAGGGAAGCAATGTGGAATGTGATGTTATATGGAGTTGGTGGAAGGTTGTTGCAAGCAGTGAAAAGTTTCTACAAAGGTAGTAAAGCAGGTGTTAGGATAGGAAATGAAGTGAGCGATTGGTTTCCGGTGAGAGTGGGACTGAGACAGGGATATGTGATGTCACCGTGGTTGTCTTATTTGTATGTTGATGGAGGGGTGAGAGAGGTGAATGCTTGAGTGCTTTGACGAGGATTGAAACTGGTAGACGAGAATGACCATGAATCGGAGGTAAATCAGTTGTTGTTTGCGGATGATACTGTACTGGTTGCAGACGCGGATGGAGAGTTACTTGAGAAGGTGGATCGGTTTAAGTACTTGGGGTCTGTTGTTGTAGC
This sequence comes from Palaemon carinicauda, assembly GCF_036898095.1. Classification (NCBI taxonomy): domain Eukaryota; kingdom Metazoa; phylum Arthropoda; class Malacostraca; order Decapoda; family Palaemonidae; genus Palaemon; species Palaemon carinicauda. The sequence goes on from NC_090736.1 coordinate 32,345,049, forward strand.
AAATGGTGGAGTGGAAGCAGATTTACGTCAGAGAGTGAATGAAGGATACAAAGTGTTGGGGGCAGGTAAGGGAGTAGTAAAAAATAGAGGGTTGCGCATGAATATAAAGAGAGTTCTGTATGAGAAAGTGATTGTACCAGCTGTAATGTATGGATCGGAGTTGTGGGGAATGAAAGTAACGGAGAGACAGAAATTGAATGTGTTTGAGATGAAGTGTCTAAGGAGTATGGCTGGTTTATCTCGAGTAGATAGGGTTAGGAACGAAGTAGTGAAGGTGAGAACGTTTGTAAGAAATGAGTTAGTAGCTAGAGTGTATATGAATGTGTTGAGGTGGTTTGGCCATGTTGAGAGAATGGAAATGGCTGTCTGCTGAAGAAGGTGATGAATGCAAGAGTTGATGGGAGAAGTACAAGAGGAAGGCCAAGGTTTGGGTGGATGGATGGAGGGAAGGAAGCTCTGGGTGATAGGAGGATAGATGTGAGAGAGGCAAGAGAGCGTGCTAGAAATAGGAATGAATGGCGAGCGATTGTGACACAGTTCCGGTAGGCTCTGCTGCTTTCTCCTGTTCCTTGGATGACCGTGGAGGTAGCAGCAGTAGGGGATTCAGCATTATGAAGCTTCATCGGTGGTAGATAATGTGGGAATGTGGGCTGTGCCACCCTGGCA
>NC_090736.1:32350714-32355714 GCF_036898095.1 Palaemon carinicauda
ACACACACATACAGTATGCATGTATATACATATATATATATATATATATATATATATATATATATATATATATATATATATATATATATATATATATATATATACATATATATATATATATATATATATATATATATATATATATATATATATATATATATATATATATATATATATATATATATATATATATATATATATGTGTGTGTGTGTGTGTGTGTGTATGTGTGTATTTGTGTGTTTTTAACTCGCCAAAATATTTATTAAGTTGAATGCTTAGAATTGGGATCCCAATGCAAAAATTTGCAGACTTATTGCTAAGCTGATGAGATCTAATCACAAATGTGGAAAATTCAGTTTATTTCTCACTTTCCAGAACTGTATAACTAGGAAAAAACTCGCTTTGTCTGTTCTTCTCTCTTGAGAGTGTAATATTACAATTTTCAAAAGAATGGTGTTTTTACTACCGCAAGAAACCCAAAATTTTAAGTACCTCATGTCTTTGAAACAATGGTCCTTATTTTTCTTAGTTGTATTATCAGGCAAGGAAATCATTGGTTTTAGGAAATATATAAAGAAAAAAAAATAAATGTAATCCTTCTTAAATTTATTTCCATATATCATTATTTAATGACACTTTTAGAAACTATATTTTCTTCAATTAGAGGTTTAATAATGATAATTCTCAAGGAGCCTTAAGTCAAAGCAAGGAAATACTTTAATCTAACATATGGAGGAATTACATGGCATCGAAGTGGTGCCAGCGTTTTCCTCTCTCTCTCTCTCTCTCTCTCTCTCTCTCTCTCTCGATCGATCGATCGATCGATCGATCGAGCGCGCGCGCGTGCGCCTTTTTTTACTTCTTTTTCTTCTCTCTATTATTTCTTCTTCATCTGTCTTTCCCATTCAATAAGATAAGATGCCAGGCAAAATTCAGATTATGGCCACAAGAGATAGGCAAACTTGTGCAAAAACTATCACTTATATCGTCCCGGTAATGATGATATACCCTATATGAGCCCATGTATCATGTAATCTCCCACCTTAGGACGTTATCATTTTTCTTTCCCTGTTTTTCATAAGAAAACCGACCTAAAGAGGGATTCGCGTGAGTCTGGTCGGTTTCTCCTCTAGGTAAAGATCCACCTGGCGAGTCATAAGGTGGGTGGGATGTTGCCTCGATGATAAGGAGAAGAAGGAATATAGGAAAGTAAGGAAATGGTGGTGGAGAAGGTTAAGCAAATGAAAACGGCGGGTAATTTAGGAGACGACAAGGGATAAATTAAACTAATATCTCTTATGACAGGTTCCTATTTTAGGTATTTCATAAATCACATGCCCCACTTCGAGGCCTGGGTTTTTACTTGTCTTTTCCTTTGGTCACGAATGTATTGCTCGGTGTTATTTAGAGATGCTTTGAAATATTAATGTGGAGATAAAGAGGAAAGAGAAATTTCCAAATTCATGAAGGAATACTTTCATTATTCTTTACCCATGAAGTAATCATTTTTTTTTTTCAGAAAAAAATAAGTGTTCAAATAAAATGAAATTTCTATTGTATTATCCATTTTCATAATGAATAATTATTTCTCCTTTGCCGAATCCTCGCGTTGTGTCATACATATGGCATTTAGATTAAAGACCATCTTAGACTTAGAAAAAATTTCCCTTTGATTCTTGACTAATCCGTTTCCCTAGATTTGATATAATGACGATGGTATTCAATTTGCATAATTCATTCCAGGTAAGACGAATTATTCAATACTCTAATTAATTTCGATTGGTTTTACGTTTAGAAAATTTAGCTTAATTTTGCCCATATGTTATACATACAAATATTTCAAGATTTCAGACCGAATGAAAAAATGTATTTCTATATTTCATAACGTCGCTTTTTAGTACTGTAGATTCTATGTAGAAAAGACAAATTGGTTATGTATATATGCATTATCTATACGTAATGTATGTAATGTATACTCTCTCTCTCTCTCTCTCTCTCTCTCTCTCTCTCTCTCTCTCTCTCTCTCTCTCTCTCTCTCTCTATATATATATATATATATATATATATATGTATATATATATATTTATATATATGTATATATATATATATATATATATATATATATGTGTGTGTGTGTGTGTGTGTGTGTGTGTGTGCGCGCGTGTAATTATATATATATGTATATATATATATATATATATATATATATATATATATATATATATATATATATATATATTATTTTATTATGGTCACGCTCGGTCTCTCCCCGTCACTCTGGCAGGGAGAGGGGGTAGTCATACCCTGGTGAAATAGGACACCTTGAGATGAAAGGGGAGAGGATGGGAAAGGTTAATTCTGTATGTATGCATATGTGTAAATTTTCCTCACATCAAGTATAATTAAGGTATTTCAAGTCGTTGGATGAACTCAAGAATATTATTGATGGTATTGAGCATGCACATTAATGAATAAATACAGAAGAGAGAGAGAGAGAGAGAGAGAGAGAGAGAGAGAGAGAGAGAGAGGGCGTGGTAATAAACCCCACCCATACCGTACCTTATGTAGTGTTGTACTTTAGCACCGCTGCCATGTGTCGATGGATCTTGGAAACTTTTAGATCTTTTTAACTAGTTCTCTATTTACAATGTTCTTTTACCATTTCTAGCTATCTTTTATTCATATACAATACTAGTGTAGGTGACCCATCAAAAATGACGGCTAAATATATATATATATATATATATATATATATATATATATATATATATATATATACATATATATATATATATATATATATATATGTATATATATATATATATATATATATATATATATATATATATATATATATATATACATATATTCATACATATACACACACAGACATGTAAATATCAACCACAATGACATTTAATACTGAATTCTATCTTTGGAATATATATACACTGGCCTTGCAGAGATTCGAATCCCTGCCTATTCAGCCGAATAATCTTATTATCTCTCTTGATGGCTCATTTGGTAGAGTCCTCGTAGGCATGGTTTTCGGCTGAATAGGCAGGGGATCGAATCTCTGCCCGGCCTGAAGCTATTACCATAAAATGAATTTCAGTGGATATATATTACCAAGATAAAATTCGGTATTAGATGCCATTGTGGTTGATATTTACATTTATTGAAATCTCGACTGTTGGTGATATATATTTATATATACACATATGTATACGTATATAAATCCAACCTCATGCTCTTTATTATATAGGGGAGACATTTTTTTTTCTTGATACATATCTGTTGGTCTGTCTCTTCTCAAATTGTTCGGAAAGTCTACCATTCCTCATTATCAAAAGGCCTTTCAGGTTTTGTATTTGTAAGTTTATAAAAATTACAAGTGAATTTGTGATATGTGATATTAGTTTTGGACTTAATGATGACGATAGAAATGAGTTGATGTCGAATATAGACAGAAAACCCTGTCTTAATGACCTACTCAATACGTTGTCTCTTACTTCTGTATCAATACAAAATAGATATAAATTTTGCTCCTTGCATGATATATGCCCCTTTATGGGGAAGTTATTTCAAAGACATATTTTATATTTTATGATATTTGAAAATTAGGATGGGGTTATGCTTGAAGTAATTTTAAAACTTTACAATATATATAGCCAGTGCTTTTCTGTAACGTTGCTGAGGCATTAAAGTGAGCACAAGTGGTGTTATAGGTGATTTTAGCCTTCTGGAATCAGTTTTTATCCATATTTTCATAATGAATACTGAAAGGACACTATGATAGATTTTAATTATTTCAATTGCACTTGGAATACACCAGTAAAGAACGATTTATAGCTTTGATAGCAAAGATACACCATTATATAGATCTCATAGGGGTAGTGCCGACAGTGCTTCTCGCGTATTTCACATTAGGCATGACTGAAGGGGCTTTACAGAGTAACCTCGACTCCAGTCGCACCTACTTGTTAGAATTTCACTTCACTTCTATTACTGTTTCAAAATAAATTGTTCTCAAATATATAGATTTTGCATCATAATTTAACTACTTCTTTCCCCTCGTTATAATTTGGTGATAAATGTTATACCCGGCCTGAACGCCAGGTCACGTAGCTCAAATTAATTAAACTGGTGCTTTATTACATAAACAAATACCGAAATGTTAAATTTCGAAATTACATATCCATGTAATCACCTGAGAAGTATATTATGATTCAGGTGCTAGTTATCCCCCCCCCCCCCCTCCTTTCAGGTTTCCCTAAAAAACAGCGTTTCATTTCACATGGCGATGCCATTGTAAGTCAACGCTTCTGACATCACCAAACCACTTCCATTCCAGTTATAAATGAGAACGGTTTAATTGAAACTACCCAACGCTAATGGGATTGGTGATGCTAATTATCGAGGGACGAAACTTGTACTTCAAAGTAAAGGGAAAACGAGTCTGGTCTATCACATTCGCAGTTTGATAAATAAAATGTGCAATTATTTTGAAATGGCCAACACTAGAACTTATTAATTTAACATTGTGAGGTTTTGCTTCTGCGCTATTCATATATGAATATATATATATATATATATATATATATATATATATATATATATATATATATGTATGTATATATATACATATATATACATATATATATGTATATATATACATATATATATATATATATATATATATATATATATATATATATATATATATATAAATATATATATATATATATATATATATATATATTTATATATATATATATATATATATATATATATATATATATATATATATATACTGTATATATGTATTTATATATGTATTTATATATGTAAGTGTATATACTGTATATATAAATATATACACATACATATATATATATCTATCTATATATATATATATATATATATATATATATATATATATATATATATATATATATATATATATTTATACACATAAACATACACACACACACACATA
>NC_090736.1:32365714-32370714 GCF_036898095.1 Palaemon carinicauda
TTTGTGCGTTTTCTATGTTATCTATATCACACATTTATGAATCACGAGAGGTGTTACTCTAGGTCACAAATCAAAGGGTTTAATCATCATAATCAATACTTTAACTTTCTAAGCATTAGAAACTTTAATCTGAATTCCACAACAAAATTATCTCTCTCTCTCTCTCTCTCTCTCTCTCTCTCTCTCTCTCTCTCTCTCTCTCTCTCTCTCTCTCTCTCTCTCTATATATATATATATATATATATATATATATATATATATATATATATATATATATGCATGAATTTATATATATATATATATATATATATATATATATATATATATATATATGCTGTATGTATATATATATATATATATATATATATATATATATATATATATATATATATATATATATATATATATATATATATATATATATATATTTATATATGTGTGTGTGTCTATAGTGTATAGCCTTTTTCTTAACTGCTTATAAACTTTCGACGTTCCTTATTTTAGGAAAACTTCTCTTTTTTTCCTCTGTAGATAGCCACCGGTTTATAAGGGATGTACTTTATAAAGATTAATATTAAGCTATAAGAATACTTAAATGAGCCTTCAAAAGATATAATTTCAAAATGTGCTGTAAAACTACTAATACAATTCTTAATCCATATCAAAAAAAAAAAAATTATTATTCACATAAATGTGCAAATTGTATTTGAATATGATGCTTACACCAGTGCAAGTTAGTTTAGAAAGAGTAAAAGAAATAAAGGATATAACATTAAAGATACACCCTAGAATTAGGTCATAATATGAAAACAAAATTTCAAAATATGTCTTTGAAAATGTTCAGTAGCTAAGAACAGTTAATGGGGAAATTCTTTGGTTTTTCATAAACTATTATTGAAGAGGATGCATGGATGAACATGGTTGATGAACTAGGGTTGTGGTGGTTGTGGTGGCCTATTGGAAACGTCCCTGCCTGGCATTCTGCTGGACTGTTGTTCGAGTACTGCTCAAGCTCGTTAGTTTCTTTTAGTGTCTGCAGTCTAACCATCCTTTTGGGCGAATGTTGGGTTTTTTGGGGGAAGCCTACAGGTCTACCTCCCGAGACATCAACGGCCATTGCATGGGCATCCCTGGTCCTTGTTTGGGTGGAGAGGGGGCTTGGGTGCTGATCACACAAACACACACACACACACACACACACGCACACATATATATATATATATATATATATATATATATATATATATATATATATATATATATATATATATATATATATACTGTATATATATACATATATGATAAACATTTTGCATATTTAGACGTGTTTTTCATATTCAAATAAGCCATATATTTTTTTTATACATTAATGTCTGTATTATCTTAACGACCTCGGGATCAGAGCCCCAGTTGAAATCACACAAAGACAAGAACTTGTGACCGGTGGTAGTCACTGTCTATACAAGCTTGCCGGACCAGGGTTCGATTTCCTGCCGGTCACAAGCTCTTGTCTTTGTGTGATTTTGCCTGGGGCTCTGATCTCGAGGTCGTTAAGAGAATCCAGACATTAATGTATCAAAAAATATATGGCTTATTACAATACATATATATATATATATATATATATATATATATATATATATATATATATATGTATATATATATATATATATATATATATATATATATATATAAATATATATATAAATATATATATATATATATATATATATATATATATATATATATATATATATATATATATATATATATATATATATAGAGAGAGAGAGAGAGAGAGAGAGAGAGAGAGAGAGAGAGAGAGAGAGAGAGAGAGAGAGAGAGAGAGAGATATGGTCGGTCTCTAGAGCGTCGTCCGGCTAGCTAGGATAATGTCAGTATCCCTTGTCTCTGCCATTCATGAGAGGCCTTTGAACATAGTAAACAGATATAAAGTAACTTTGTAAAGTGAAGTTGAAATCCCAATGCGTCAATAATTCAGTCTTGCATCAGGAAGTTTGTCATCAAAGGTGAAAGTTTGAGACTTTGCGTTGTGTATCAGTATTCATTAGATTCACCGACTTCCAACTGTCTTCAAAGTTTGTCATAATATTTCATGACATTGACATTGTTCCTGAAATTGGGTCTATTTATATATTTATCTATTTATATAACTGTGCATACGTATTATTATTATTATTATTATTATTATTATTATTATTATTTGCTAAGCTACAACCCTAGTTGGAAAAGCAGGCTGCTGGAGGCCCAGGGGCTCCAACAGGGAAAATAGCTCAGTGAGGAAAGGAAACAAAGAAAAGTAAAATATTTCAAGAATAGCAAAAACATTAATATAAATCGAAACAACAGGAAAAGAATTAAGATAGAATATGTTTGTGCGTGTAATTTGTGATATGAATAAATACATATATATATATATATATATATATATATATATATATATATATATATATATATATATATATATATATATATATATATATATATATATATATACATATATATATATATATATATATATATATATATATATATATATATATATATATATATATATATATATATATATATATATATATATATATATATATATATATATATATATATATATTGTAAGGACAGGGAGACGAGCTATCACCACCAACAACTGACGGTTTATTCAAACATGTGCGAAAATATAATACAAGGTGCGGACGGAAAAGTAGCATGCGCGCAGGCGCCAATCTGCTTTGAACTAACCGCCACAATATGTGTGTTTTTTTCGCACGTACAAATGCTTGAAATACAAGTCAATAGAAATAGGTAGCGAAATGATAAATACATAAAATTGTAGCTCTGAGGGAGCGGAATAAATATATACAATGAACCACAGTGTGGCGAAAAGAGAATATAAATGAAATGGAGAATTCGATGAGAATGCTGGACGACAGAAGGAGCGATGTCCCTACAAGTACTTCCCCCCAAGACATCAGGCGGCGTAGAGGGCTTATGAGACTAGTCTTCGTATCGTTTCGGGCATCGGAGGGTTCCTCTTGTTCTTGAACGGAGGGTCGCGTCGGCGGTCGCCGTTTGGCAATTCATGGGAAATTGTGGTTTCCGAGTGTAACTCTATGGTACCCCTTCCGACTGCGGTATGGCTACTCGCTCTGCTCTCTGCCGCTCAGCGTGGCAGGAAATATTACATATATATATATATATATATATATATATATATATATATATATATATATATATATATATATATGTGTGTATATATATACAATATATATATATATATATATATATATATATATATATATATATATATATATATATATATATACATAAAACCACTTGCTTTTCATTACATAAAAGGATTATCATTATTATAATTATCATTATTATTGTATGTTTTGTTGTTGGTTTTGATTTAAAGACTAAAGTCATTATTAAGATGTAACTAATCATAGTTATTACTTTATTTGAATCTTTTGTATTCCAAGGCATTTCATTGAAAGTAATGGTTGATTAATATCGCCCAAAACTGCTTTTGATCTTGACATATTTATCAGAGTCGCATGTCAGTTTAAAGGTCAACAATTTTGAAGTTGTTGGTCATTTTTCAAGTAAATTTTGATTGAAGTAGTACCCAACCTTTGAAGCAACTTTAAAGCCCTGCATTTTATATTTGTATACATTGTTTCTACTTCAGTGAAACTTGATAGGAACAGTACGCATGTACTTTGGATGCTAGTATATTGTGATCGGCCAAATTTTTTTTTATCATGTTATTTTTTTTTAGTGAACTTGTTTATCTTTCTCTGGAATTTATCAACCCTAGTGGTTATTGATAGTGTCTTAAGTGATTATTTCTTCAAATTCAAGGTTTTATGGTGCAATGATTACATTCAGGAGTAGTCTCCTTTTATCCAGTGAATGTAGCAAATGAAACTATCTCTTCTTCAGAACTGATAGATTTGAATACAGTTACACCCTGATTTTAGATAATGTAATTTAGTTTCCCCTTTTTAAATAGTATTCTAAATCTCCATATTCTCCGTATTCTCCTTTTATACAATAACTGCAGCAAATTAAAGTATCTCCTCTTCAGAAGTCATGTATTTGAATACATTCATACCCTGATTTTAGATAATGTCATTTGTTCCCCTTTTTTATTTAGTATTTGGAAGCCTCCAGATTCAGGGGTATTCTCCTTTTATACAATAACTGTAGTAAATGAAACCATCTTTTTCAGAAGAGATAGATTTGAAATACAATTGCACCTTTTCTTAAGACAACGGAATTTAGTTTCCCTTTTTCATGTAGCATTTCAAAGCTACATTCCATGATTGATGTTGGCACCCTTTCTCCTTTCTTTTCCACATGATTTCCATAATGGCCCACAGTGCCCGACTTCATAAGAATTTCGTCCTTTCCCTTTTCTTTCATGAAGCTAGATTTGGGTCTTTAATTTGTTCCACCAGTAATTAGGAACAATTAAGTGAATTTCATTCTCACATCTGTTAGCGCTGCTGACATTCAGTGGTTTGGAGTGAAATAGGATTGAAATTATGAAGTTACCTTTGCGAGTTCTTTTTTTCCTTTTGCGCGTTTTCCGTTATTTTTTTTTCACATCTGTATGAATCTCGAGAGGTGTTGTTCTAGGTCACAGATCAAAGGGTGTAATCATCATAATCAATACTTTTCCTTGTAAGCATTAGAAACTTTGATCTAAATTCCTCAAAAAAGTTATATGTTCATCTATCTATCTATCTATCCATCTATATATATATATATATATATATATATATATATATATATATATATATATATATATATATATAGATATATATATATATATATATATATATATATATATATATATATATATATATATATATATATATATATATATATATATATAAGCGTATATGTATATATACATACATACACACACACACCCATATATATATATATATATATATATATATATATATATA
>NC_090736.1:32378214-32390714 GCF_036898095.1 Palaemon carinicauda
TTAAGTTTTTATAGTTCTTAAAATATTTTCTATTGTTCCTTGTTTCCTTTCCTCACTGAGCTATTTTCCTTGTTGGGGCCTTTGGCCCGATAGCATCCTGCTTTTCCAACTAGGGTTGTAGCCTAGCAAATAATAATAACAATAATAATATCAAAAGGGTATACTAATCAGTACCTTGACTGTCCATTCGGTTAATTCAGGCCACATTATAAACTGGTTGAAGGGCGACGCACTAATCCATGATGAGGATTTTACACAAAAAGTATTAATTACAAAAAATCAAAAAGTAAATTTATGCTATGACTTATCTAAGATTCTTAGGACTCTTGCCTCATAGGGATAATGGATCCCATGATCTGTATAAATGCAATCATCATCTCCTCCTACGCCTATTGACGTAAAGGGCCTCAGTTATATTTCGCCAGTCGTCTCTATCTTGAGCTTTTAATTCAATACTTCTCCATTCATCATCTCCTACTTCACGCTTCATAGTCTTCAACCATGAAGGCCTAGGCCTTCCAACTGTTCTAGTGCCATGTGGAGCCCAGTTAAAGGTTTGGCTAACTAATTTCTCTGTAATATCTGTGATATTATTAATTCTAAGCTTGATGATGTCAATAACACTAAAGTACTGACTTCAATGAAGTTTTGAATTTTTCCTCCCATGGCTTCATCCATATATTGTAATTGAGATGATTTGTTATTTGTCGTGAAGTTTTATTCATTTGTGAAAATGTTAAGGGCGAAGGCTCCCTCAGCTCAGCGCAGATGATGAACGTAACAGCAAAAATACTGTGTATAGCTAAGTCGAAATTATTTTTTGACAACAGGAGGACTAATATCATTTATAATGAATAAAGAAATGTTTTGGATATATCTCGAGTGAAGCCAGGTAATAAAGCTAGTGTTTATATATACAATATATATATATATATATATATATATATATATATATATATATATATATATATATATATATATATATATGTGTGTGTGTGTGTGTGTGTGTGCGTGTGTGTGTGTGTGTGCGTGTGTGTGTGTATGTATGCGCGTGTGAGTGAGTTCTTGATCGTTAGTGTATGTGTACGTGTTTGTACTTTTTTCCTTTAACAAAAAGTCGTGTTTTCCTTTATTAAATTTTGTTCTCTCAGAAGCCAAAGGAAAATAAAACAGTAAATGAAAAGAAAATACTCAGAGATTGTAGGTAACCAAGGTTATTGTTTACTAACCATGTTCACCTAGAAATCCCTTGTCGATATAGTTATTTTTCATGTCTTGACTTCTTTATTTCCTCATGGATGATAAATAGTTAAAGATGTTCTTTTTTATTTTATATATAAGCTCCAACATCATAAACCTCTATTAGAACATTCTGTATGTAGGAACTTCAAAGCTGAGAGAACCATCTGCCTATCTATGTAAATTATCCTTTTTTAGAAAACATTGTCACATGAAGCTGATGTTTATGATTTAACTTCTTCTTCTTCTTCTTCTTCTTCTTCTTCTTCTTCTTCTTCTTCTTCTTGAGTCTTTCATGTAGTGAAGGTTCACATTAAAGGGAATCTACTCTATAGTACCCAAGAACTCTAATGGATGAAACTTAAAGAGGTCATTAGATTAAGTCAGAAGTGTTGCTCACTTGAGTTAAGAGACAAGAGATTTTACGTGAAGAAATGGCATAGATGAATAACAAGTCAACACAGAAAAATGGACTTCATATTCGGAACTGAGACTGAAGAAATCCCATATGTTGTACACAAGGAATATCACTGAATGTATATACTGGTTTAGAGATCGTTAGGTTGTGTTGTTTTACAAGTTCAGTGAATCAATCAGGAGTTCTCATAGTTCTTTAAGGACTATCCCTTAAATAATTTCAGGAGGGATATTGACCTGACTCGAGGCGTTAACAGTTATAAAAAGGAAAACAAATTAAATAACATGGATGGCTTACAAAAATGTGATTTTATAAAAAAATTAATAGAAAATTTTATCACTTAGTACATATGAAGCGATAATCACATAATTTACTTCTCAAGTCACGGTCGGCTGGATTAAATCGTGAGAGATCACAAAAGTATCATATTCTATTAGAGAAATACTAAATACGCTTGCAGTATGTGCTTCTACAGGCAGAGCAAAGGTTCAAATTATACAGTTGGTTTCGATCGAACACTACTAAGTTACAGAAAGGTTATGTGATTAGACTTATTGGCAAAACAGTGATTATAAAAGTTTTTAATCAACACTTCGTTCCTTTAAAGCAATTCAAAAACAAAATGGCACTAGGCGTCGCAGTAGATTCGTGAGAAATCACAGTTCATCTACGTAATTGATATATACAGTATATAACTGAGTAATTGCATAACAATAACTTGATGTTAGTAATAGATATAAACATAATTGTTACTACTCATATCACCGTAATTATTTTAAGCTCATGAGACATATTAAAAATCCTCATATCAAGAGATTATTCCTAACAGATCCGCATTATTTTATATTTTTTTATTCGTTACTTCTCATTTATAGTTTATTTCCTTATTTCCTTTCCTCACTGGAATATATTCCATATTTGAGCTCTAGGGCTTGTAACATCCTACTTTTTCAACTACGGGTATACTTTAGCTAATAATAATAATATAACTAGAAAAAAAAAAACACTCATGCAGGCCTCCGACACGGCACCTTAATTCTTGAAACCAGCGTGCTTTTCCCTGAATCAATTAATCATTTCCAGCTCTTGACATAGCAGTTTAAAATCCCTGCAAGTTTCATTACTTTACGGTTAAAATTGTGGCCGTATGGTTGATGACCGGAATTTGACCTTTTGCATGATCTTGACCTTGGAACCAACCTTGACCTTTGACCTTAGCATATATTAATTGCCGTGGCTTTTCCTATACTCAATTATGAACCAAGTTTCAAGTCTCTGTGACACCGATATCCAAACTTATAGCTGATTATGTGAATTGGAGATATTGCTTGACCGTGACCTTGACCTTCCAAAGTTTGATAATTTACAGTTTTTTACGAAACAGTTAATCCCTACAAGTTTCATTAATCTACGATTATAATTGTGGACAGGAAGGTATTCACAAACAAACACATAGACACAAACAAACACACAAACAGGGGTGAAACATAACCTTTTCCAACTTTGTTGGCGGAGGTAATAATGATAATAATATAACAGCAAAACTTGCATATGCTCTTAATTTTTTTATGTCAGCCATTGTAAACGCAGCATGTTCACACCTATATTTCGTTCAAAATGAAACTAGAACCTAATTTTACATAGAAATGGATATGCATTATATTCAAACCTTATATAGAAAAAATATTTAAGGAAACATTTATGCATTTTACTCGTCGATTTTTTTAGGGAGTATGCTAAGATTTAGAATTAGATTTCTGCCATATGAAAACTGACTCCATGCATTCTTTAGTACCAGAAATCTTAGATTGGATATTATTATTAATTTGTATATATGTAAATACATATATATATATATATATATATATATATATATATATATATATATATATACATATATATATATATACATATATATATATATATATATATATATATATATATATATATATATATATATATATATATATATATATATATACATATACATTTATTGTGTATGTATATGTATATGACCAAATTTTTTTGTTTGTATATATATATATATATATATATATATATATATATATATATATATATATATATATGTGTATATATATATATATATATATATATATATATATATATATATATATACATATACATTTATTGTGTATGTATATGTATATGACCAAATTTTTTTGTTTGTATATATATATATATATATATAATGTGTGTATATATATATATATATATATATATATATATATATATATATATATATATATATATACATATATATATATATATATATATATATACATATATATATATATATATATTGCATATATATATGTATAAATATCACTATATATATATTATATATTGCATATATACATACATACACATATATGTGTATATATATGTGTATATATATATATATATATATATATATATATATATATATATATAAAAATATATATATATATATATATATATATATATATATATATATATATATATATATATATATATATATGTGTGTGTGTGTGTGTGTGTGTGTGTATGTATTTGAATTTTGGTTTCTGTATGCTGATATGCATATATGAGGTTCCATAAACGCAATTAGCCTCTCTTCCTTTTTTCACTTTACTCTATATACGAGAAATGTCATATAGCCAGGGTGCCATATCCTCTGAATAATACACCTTATCAAAGAATCCATACTGAAAATGCCGACGGAACTATTCGTAAATTCTCTAAGGTCGGCAGATCCCTTTTTATCTTATCCACTTACGCCTTAACAGTACTGTCAGAACATAGATCTTGAATAACAAAGCCATTGCAAAATTTCTGATGAGAGAGAGAGAGAGAGAGAGAGAGAGAGAGAGAGAGAGAGAGAGAGAGAGAGAGAGAGAGAGAGAGAGAGAGAGAGAGAGAGAGATCCAGAATGCCCTAATACGAATAAAATGCATTAATTTGCGAATACATTTTTCAATTGCTTTGTGCTAAGTCCTTAAGCCATATAATAAGCCTTTCATCGGTATCGTTTATTGTTGCGAATGAAGTGAGTGACCTTATATGATATGTCAAATTTTTTTGAAGGTATCTCACCCAACCCGTTGCTTAGTCATTTCCTAATCATAGATTTCTGAGCGAGTTGGTTTGGGGTTGGGGGGGGGGGGGCTGATATTCTTAGCGGTGGAGTCAATAACTCCTATGCCAGTAAATATATTCAAAAGATATTTTAAGGGATTATTCAGAAATACATAAGCTTTGATTCTGCCTATTTTCATATTCATACCTGCTATATGCATTCCCTGGCTGTCACTTTTCTTCGTAATTGACGAATTTTAGCCAGAAAATCAGCGAGGAGCAGATTACTTCTTGAGTTTCACAGATATCAAAATTATTTTCACAGGGTTTGATTGGTGTTATGTGAGCTACATTTATATAAATTTTCGTATTGATACTTGCCATAGAAAAGTCAGAGTAACCATTTTTCCATATCCATGGGACGCCGATTTTCGGTGGCGCCGTAAATTACTCATAGAATACTTCACCTATCTAAATGAAATTACCAGGGATTTACAGGATGGATATCTACTTTGTCCATACCCCTTTTTTATGATATCTGCCATAGAAAAGCCACAGCAAATGTTTATTTTGGTATGGGGTGAATTGGTATTTTTGGCGGTGGAGTAAATTGTTCCCAGAATAATTCACATATCCAATAGCTACGGAGAAATGGGAGTGCCTGCTCCAGACATCGATATTAATGGCACTATTATTCTGAACAAGGATCGATATAAGTCGGAACATGCATAACGTTGAAGCTAATTAATTATGACATAAATTCAAATAGCATTTCTGTGCATTTCCAGAATGGCCTGACATCCATTGCTTCCCAAAAGCAGATTTTAGAATTGTAATTTGTTAAAAAGAAATATCAGTTTTTCTAATAAGACATTATATATTTCTATGAAAACAGGCGAGAAAACTTGAACAAAATGTCCTGTTCAGGTCTGTGAGTTGAATTGAATTTCTTTTTATAACTGTAACTTCAACTATCGTAGTTTGAGATTTCTTTCTTTTTAAAAACTGAAGTTTGGTCTCTAAGAGCACGACAGGCACCATTTTGAGAAACAAACAGTTTCAATGCACATAAACCTTGAGGGCGAAGATTGAACCTCTGCAAGGTCACATAGCTTTAGTATTAATGAAAATTGATAGATTTTCTTCCACAGAAAGAGAATGAAGCTCTAACATACAATATAGATGTAATCTTATTTACTGCATTGGAAAGAATTCTCATTATTACAAGGGAAGGCAAATGTTAATGCTTCAACAGAAGAAACGACCAGGAAAATATCATTCTCTACAATGTGGTCTCCAGTCATTTTGTCATGGCAAAAAAAAAAAAAATATTGTTTTTTTATTCCTTTGACAACAACAATAGTTATCATTATTGTTGTTTTGATGTTGATTTTATTATTATTATTATTATTATTATTATTATTATTATTATTATTATCTTATTATTATTATTATTATTATTATTGTTATTATCATCATCAGTAGTAGTAGTAGTAGTAGTAGTAGTAGTAGTAGTAGTAGTAGTAGTTACAGAATTAAAAGTAATATTATGATTGATAAGATTTTTTCGAACGAAACCTAATTTAAAAGTGTTTCATATGTTGCAAATGATAACTCTACAAAATAGTATTACATTGTATTAAAAGGAGATTTAATAACAATCCACCAAAATTATTATGAAGTATAAAAATACATCAATTCAATATTTGTACATTTTAACATTTTAATATTTTTAGATCTTTTATATGTTTATTTATCTGGAAAAATAAAGCTTATCGTTAGGTTGATCAACAGTAAATATTATTATTATTATTATTATTATTATTATTAGTAGTAGTAGTAGTAGTAGTAGTAGTAGTAGTAGTAGTAGTAGTTGTAGTAGTAGTAGTAGTAGTAGTAGTAGTAGTAGTAGTAATCTAATCTAAAAGTGTTTTAAATGTTGGAATGATAACTCTACAATATAATATTACCTTTTATGAAAAACAAAAGAAATAATAATCCAGCAAAATTTTTATGAAGTATAAAAATACATCCATTCAATATTTGTACATTTCAATATTTTTAGTGTTAACATTTTTAGAAGGCATTTTATTCTCAAAATATCAAAGGAGATCTTATTTTTGTTTATTTATTGGGAGAAATAAAGCTTATCGTTAGGATGATCAACAGTAAATACCTGTTTTTGTTTACCTCAGACTATTTGTTTTTTCAAATCAATGTCTGAGAGTTTAAGAATTTCCACGCAACCAGAAATGGTGGTATTTAAATCAAAGATTTTTCAAGGATTTCTCAAATAAGCGAAAAGGATTCTCTATTTTAGTTCGGTTTATAAAGGCTGACAAGTAATATAGATTCAGGAGAATCTGGTTGTTTTGGAGAGAGAGAGAGAGAGAGAGAGAGAGAGAGAGAGAGAGAGAGAGAGAGAGAGAGAGAGAGAGAGAGAGATTTTACACACCATATACTCTAGTGGTTTTCACTGACCTATTTTAATACTTGATTCGGTAGTACCTAGATAAAAAATCTTAGGATATTGATCAATATAAATTTCACTGATTAATATATAAACAATTAAGGGCCTGTGCTATAGGAATCAGAATGCATTTCTTGTGCCATATGTGACCAAGATGGGAAACAGACAAGGAAACAGACAGGCTTTAGAAGAGGCTACTTCACAATTGACCACCTGCTGATAGTAAATAAAATCGATGAAGAGAAAAATTAGTATAGCATCTCATTAGCAGTAGCACTTGAACATTATACTAAGGTATTTGAATCTTTTGACCCAGTTTACATCAATGTATTCTGCTATAGGTGTGACCATGTAACGTCATCTATTTGACTCCATAAGGAATCAGAACCATTCCAACTCGAAAGGGTTGTGGTGGCCGATGAGTAACGTCTCTGAACTCCAGACTTAAGGGTTTGAGTCCCGCTCAAACTCGTTAGTTTCTTTGATCGCTGGAGCCTCACCATTCTTGTGAGCTAAGGTTGGGGGCGGGGTTCGGTTAGTATATAGGTCTATCTTTTAAGTCATCAGCAGCCATTGCCTGGCCCTCCTTGGTCCTAGCTTGGGTGGAGAGGGGGATTGAACGTTGATCATATGCATATATGGTCAGTCTCTAGGGCATTGTCCAGCTCAATAGGGCAGTGCCACTGCCCCTTGCCCCTGCCATTCATGAACGGCCTTTAAACCTTTAGAAGCGAACTCAGAAAAGGCCAGAGAAGCTTTAAAACAGCTTCAACGGTCAGAAGGGGGACTAAAAGTAGATGGGGAATACCCTAATCACCTCATATTTTCTGCTGACATCATAATTTTTTCCTCTACCCAGTTGGCCTTCACGTGAACTTTCATAAGAAAAATGTCATGTACAATAAATATGTAGACCAGACAGATGGGGCCATGAAATTTGAGGTCAGCTGATAGAAGAAGTGTAACACTACATCTGTCTTAGCCTGTGTCTCTCCCTCCAAGACCCTTCCAAAGCAAATGGGATAAAAAGAAGGATTACTCTCGGTTGGTAGGAATTTGGAAGAGCAAATTTTATCTTTGAAAGGAAGAAGATCCCGATTGCAATGAAGAGGAAACTTTACGACCAGAGTATCCTCCGAAATGTCACCTATAGAGCAGAAATCTGGAATTTAACAGAAGCACTTTCCCTTAAGAATAATGCAGAGAGAACAGGAGAGAATTATATTACGTCTAACATGGAGTGATAGAAAAACAGCACAGTGGCTCCGTCAAAATAAAAAAGTAGGTATTATCCACGAAACCATCAGCAAGCCTAGGTGGGAAGAGGCTAGACACATCGATGACCGATAACCGATGGACTTCCAAAACAACAACAACAACAGGAAACCGAGGAAGACTTTTATGGCTGGAGACGCATCTTTGGAAAGGCCTGGGGTAGGCCTATGCTCAACGAAGGCTGTTTAAGGCTGAAATAATGAATGCTGATGATTATATATATATATATATATATATATATATATATATATATATATATATATATATATATATATATATATATATATATATATATATATATATATATATATATATATATATATATATATATATATATATATATATATATATGTGTGTGTGTAGAACATAAGAAAAAATTGGATAGCTACTACTGGAAACACATTAGACTGGAAGGGCAATGATGCGAGCATTATATCGGTGAATGGTGCAGTGTAATTTGGGATGTCTTGATGTGCTGTTGATGACCAATCTTTGTAGATTATGAAGCTGCTGATGCTGTGGAAGTTTTACGGCGGATTCAGTACATCCATAATTGAAATGATATTGGATGACTGTGACAGCAATTATGATGTTGATTTTCTTTTGAATCATCTCCAAAAGTTGGGCAGCAGGGTTTAATAACGTATGTATACACTAGATAATTTAGTTACACCTCAAAGAGTTATGGGAAGAATAATGATGGGAATAACACTAAGAGTCAAAAAAGAACAACATGGATACGAGAGCAAACTAATGTCGAGGATATTCGAACATGCAAGAAAAAGACATGGACACCTACAAGATATATAATGAGAAAGACAGACAATAGATGGATATTAAGAATAACAGAATGGGTCCCTAGAGATTATAAAATAAGCGAGGGAAGGAAGAGAAGACGATGGATTGATGAACTAAGAAAGTTTGTGAGTGTGGACTATCACAGGAAGACAGTAAACAGACGCAAATGGAAGGACGTTTCGGAGGCCTTTGTTCTGCAGTGGACCAGTAACAGCTGATGATGATGATGGTGCATATATATATATATATATATATATATATATATATATATATATATATATATATGTGTGTGTGTGTGTGTGTGTGTGTGTGTGTGTGTGTATGTGTGTGTGTGCGCGCGCGCAAGCGTACGTGGGTGTGCGTGGGTTGGGTCAGTTGTTAGGTGGATAGCTGTTTCAAATAGAAAACTATGTCAATTGAATTAATATCTTGATATCATTTATATTATTTATATAAATTGTACATGTACTTTTTAATCCTGTGTTTTGTTGGAAAAAGAAAAAGGTCACCATGAACGGGAGGCAATTTTCCATTTGCGAGAAGTAATAGGTTTTGCGACATTTTTATAAATTTTGTTAAAATGGGTTCAAACAAAATTTCCACGCAATAAAACAATTTAGGTTTTACAAAATAAATGAAAATTATGGAAAAACCCTGATATATCAATTTACCATAACAGACATATATATATATATATATATATATATATATATATATATATATATATATATATATATATATATATATATATATATATATATATATATATATATATATATATAAATCCTTCCACTTGCGTCTGATTATTGTCTCAAACTTTCTTAGCTGGGCAATCCTTCGTCGTCTTTTCCTTCCCCTGCTTTAGCAATATCTAGTGATTCATTCTGTTATCCTTAATGTCTGTCTATTATCTTTCATGTTCATTGTATGTCCTGCCCATATCTATTGCTTTTTCTTACCTGCTGTTTGAATATCCCCTACTTTATTTTGGTTTCGTATCCATGTGACGATTTTTCTCTCTCTTAGTATTAATCACATTATTATACTTTCCATAACTTTTTGAGCTGTAACTAACTTAGCCAGTGTTTATATGTTATTAAATCATCCCGCCTAACTTCTGCCGAAGATTTCAAACAAAACCAACACTATAATTGCCGTCACAGTCATCTTATATCATTTTAATTATGGATGAACCCACTGCGCTACAAATTTCCACAGCATCAGTACCTTTATTATTTACACAGATTGGTCATCAGCAGCACATCAAGACCCCGAAAATACACTTCATCATTCACCTTCATCCAGCTCACTTTATTGCCATTCTAATCTAGTATGTTTTCAGTAGTAGCTATCCAATTCTTTCTTGGCCTTCCTCCCCACTTACCTCCAAACTTTTCGATTTTTTATTCTCACTAACCAGTTTTAATTCTTTTCACTTTCTCCAAGTTTATTTTTATCAATTTCATCATATACAATAGCTTTGTTACTTATTTTACTAACTGGATATTTTTCACCTTATCAAATCTTCCTACATCTATCTGGCAGACTGATCATCTTAACATTTAAGCCTTTTCTCTTTCATTCGAATTTAATAGACACTTCACTTTTATATAAGACATTGGTATCATGAAACCCTTCATACACTCCAATCTTAGATTCCACAGACAATTCATTTCGCTTTCTAATCTATTGCACACATCCTGTTATATATTGGTTTCATCTTCCTGTGACATTTCCGTTCTTCTTTCTTACCACCATTCATTATGTTCACTTTCAGTTACTTTTATGAATCAATTAAATCCATTTTTCAATCATTCCCATGAACGCTCATCACTTCCTCTTCCTAGTTTTCATGTTATTCACATTTCCTTACTATAGCTCACATGAAAAAAAAAATTTCCACCCACTGTAGTTTCTTCTCACACTACCTCTAATCAGCAAGATATCATCTGCAAAAATAAAGCATTTCACAATTAATCCCCTCTTCCTTATTTTGATCTCTCGCATGTCGACATAGTGCAACCTTGACTAAGCTCCATTTTACAGTATTAATGTTGTTTTGCCTCTAAAGAATTAAACACGTACTGTAGCAGTGGCTGGCTTTTGTAAATGGGCCGTGGGAGAATGCAGCTCCGCAGCCCCATGGGATAGTCGCTACTTTACACACACACACACACACACACACACACACATATATATATATATATATATATATATATATATATATATATATACACACACACACATATATATATATATATATATATATATATATATATATATATATATATATATATATATATATACACACACACATATATATATATATATATATATATATATATATATATATATATATATATATATATATATATATATATATATATATATATACATATATATATATATATATATATATATATATATATATATATATATATATATATACATGTGTGTTTGTGTGTGTGTGTGTATGTGTATGTGCTTGTGTCTGCGTTTCTATGTGTGTGTTGGATTTTGTGTGTGCAATTACAAATTATTCTTAATCTTTCCTACAGAGGAATTCACACGGTTCCACACTTCATAGAAGCCTTATCATTGTAACCCCTAGGTTTAAGAGATACAAATAATAGCAAATAAACAATAGATTTAGTAGATTTGAGAACATACCCCTCAGAAGGATATTGGGAGTTAAATGGCAGGATCGGATTAGAAATGAGACTATAAGAGAGATTACTCTTGTGTCATATGTGGATGAGATCATGATGAGGGGTAGGTGGAGATAGTTTAAGCATGCTCTTCGCAACGCCCCCTCCCCCCCCCCCCCCGAGAGATTAGTTCACCAAACGTTCAGCAGGGCTCCGCAGGGCACTAGAAGTGCTGTAAGACCCAGGCCTACATGGCCGTGGACTATGAAGCGCGAAGTAGGCGATGATGAATGAAGAAGTATTGAATTAAAAGCTCAAGATAGAGAGGATTGGCAAAATCTAATCGAGTGCCTTTGCGTCAATAGGCGTAGAAGGAGATGATGATGATAGCATATACACATGCACTTATGTAAAAACAATCGTCAGAAATTAGCAAGGGAATTATATTTTCCATTTATTGTTCTTAAGGATAAATTTTGTAATCGATATAAATCCCACATAAAGAAAGTCTGCGGGATTTATCAAAAATTTTCCCTGGTGGATTTATGATTATTTTTTCTTTGGCAGCAAGGGAAAG
>NC_090736.1:32408214-32410714 GCF_036898095.1 Palaemon carinicauda
AATCTTATGCAACATGCATAATTAACTAATTGAACGACGGTACAAAAGATTAATATCTCGATCAGGAATAAGAAATCTAATAGACCGTAAGTTTCTATCCAACAAATTAAGATGAGCATCAGTAGCTGAACACCAGACCGGAGAACAATACTCAATACAAGGTAGAATGAAAGAATTAAAATACTTCATCAGAATAGAATGGTCACCGAAAATCTTTTAAGACTTTCTCAATAAGCCAATTTTTTGTGCAATTAAAGAAGACACAGACCTAATGTGTTTCTCAAAAGTAAATTTGCTGTCGAGAATCACACCTAAAATTTTAAAAGTCATACAAATTTAAAGAAACATTATCAATACTGAGATCCGGATGTTGAGGACCCACCGTCCTTGACCTACTTACAATCATACTTTGAGTTTTATTAGGATTCAACTTCATACCCCATAATTTGCACCATGCAGTAATTTTAACTAAATATCTATTAAGGGATTCACCAACCCCAGATCTACATTCAGTGGATGGAATTGATGCAAAGAGAGTAGCATCATCAGCATATGCAACAACCTTGTTTTCTAGGCCAAACCCCATGTCATGTGTTTATAGTATGAAAAGTAATGGGCCAAGAACACTACCCTGTGGAACACCGGATATCACATTCCTATACTCACTATGGTGCCCATCAACAAGAACCCTTTGAGATCTATTACTTAAAAAATCAATAATAATGCTAAGAAACGACCCACCCTCTCCCAACTGGTTGAGTTTGAAAATAAGGGCCTCATGATTAACACGGTCAAAGGCAGCACTAAAATCAAGGCCAATCATACGAACTTCCTGACCACAATCGAGGGATTTCTGTACAGCATTGGAGATTGTAAGAAGGGCATCACATGCTCCAAGGCCTTTACGAAAACCAAATTGCAAACTAGGAAATAGATGATTACCTTCAGCAAACCTATTAAGACGTTTTGCCAGACGACATTCAAAAACTTTAGATAATATGGGAGTTATGGAAATTGGACGGTAATCAGTGGGACTTGAGCTACCAAAAACACATTTACATAGAGGAGTAACATTACCAATTCTCCAACAAGTGCTAAAAGCTCCTCCTCTTGCTAACTTGCGTAAAATAACAGATAACTTTGGAGCTAAGAAATCTGCTGTCTTTATAAAAAACAAAGGAAAAATGCCATTTGGGTCTACACATCCATAAGCATCAAAGTCCATCAACAAAGCTTTAATCTCACGAGATCGAAATGCTAAACTAGTTAGTTTAGCCTCAGGAAAACAGGAATGAGGAAGTTCAAGTTTTTCATTACTCTGTTTACTGTCAAAAACATCAGCCAAAGGGGTTGCCTTTTGCTTTGGACAGTGAGTGACTGAGCCATCTGGTTTAAGTAAAGTAGGAACTGTTGCATCTACACAAAAGAGAGCAGATTTAAGGGTAGACCACCATTTATGTTCCTGATTTGTACCAGAAAGGGTTTCTCTTATGGTTAAATTGTACTCCTTTTCAGTTGAGGCATAAAGTCTCTGAGCAAAAGCTCGAAGCTGACTATAGTTGTTCCAGGTCAAATCTGATCTGTTACCCTTCCAAAGATGATAGGCCTCCTGCTTCTCCAAATAAGCACGTCTACAATCATCATTGAACCACAGTTTGTCCTTCACTCGGTACCTTAGCACACGAGAAGGGATACGCCTATCAATTATGTTGACTAGATTCTCATTCAAAGGGACAACAGGATCTACACTACTATATAATTGTGACCAGATCAAACACAAAAGATCATGCAAAATCCCATTCCAGTCTGCTTGGGATTTCATATAAATTTTACAAGAGTATGATATATCAGGGACGGGCTGCCCAGTCTTCACTGCTAATGTAATCAAGGCATGATCAGATGTTCCGACTGGAGAACAAACCTTACTAGTTATAACCCTAGGGGAGTCAGTGTATACGAGGTCCAAGCAATTACCAGACCTGCGAGTAGCTTCATTTATGATTTGCTTACAGCCTGATTCCGAGGCAAAGTCTAAAGCTCTTAAGCCATGGCGATCGGTAGGAGAGATAGAAATCAACCACTCCCTATGGTGAGCATTAAAATCACCAACAAAGCCAAAAGAAGCCTTTCTATCATCTTCTTGTATCTTAGACATAATGGTAAGAAGACAATCGAAGATAGAATCATTCATGTCTAGATTCCGGTAAATGGAACACAAATGAAAGTTGTTATGCCTGCCACAAACTTTTATTACCTGAATCTCATGACATCCACATTGATAGCAGGACTTATGAGAAGCAGGGTACTCGGTCCTAATATACACCGCCATTCCCCTGGCCCTAGGGATGGCATCACGTTTCAACATTATTGGCTTCTTAAAACCACTTATAAGGTGCTCAGAGGAGTGCCTCATATTAGAAACCAAAGTTTCTGAGCACAAAATAATATCATACTGTCCGGACGCAACTGTAAGGTCCTGGATATTTGCATAAAGACCATG
>NC_090736.1:32425714-32428214 GCF_036898095.1 Palaemon carinicauda
TGCTTCCAAAATAGCTAATGAATATTGCATGCGCTTTTCTCAGTTATGCAACTGAATATCAGTTAACTTTCCTTTGATTATGTAAAACTTTCATATCATTATTTACCAAATATTTTATTTCATGTTCAAAGTTTTAAATTAATCTACAATACACTAATAAACATAAACGCACCCACTCCGGAGAAAATAAAATGGTTCAAATGTCACGGAATCATGGATGAGACTGCGCAAGAATCTTTCGTAAGTGATATGGTGTTAAAATGAAAGCTCATTAATATTACTTCGAAACAACCAACATATGAGTTATTAATTTTTCGATATTTCGGGAAATAAACGTTTAATTTTTTCCAATACAAATTCTATTTTATTATTATTATTATTATTATTATTATTATTATTTTTATCATTATTATTATTATTATTTTTTTGTTAATCACAGTCTCCAAAGAGCTATGGAGTACAGTGTGAGGTTCCGGTTTGGATTCACCTTCCTTAGGAATCCTTCACTTTCCTCACAGTCTGCGCTGTTTCAAGTAGCACGCTCTTGTGCACTCGTCATGGGGCTATATTGGCTCCTACCTTCTCAAGATAAAATTTCAATGACTTATGCATGGTCCCTAGGCTATCTGTATATTCCATATCCTTGTCAATTCAGGTCGTATGCCTTGGTACTTTTTGTATTTTTCTCTCCTCATATCTTTCACTCTTGGATTCCACGGTACTGTGATATCTATTAGTGATGTTTTTTTTGTTGTCTTGTCGACCAGAGTTACATCTAGTTGTATCACCTTGTCTCTCCTTATACCGTAGTCCGAGGGTAGCTTGAAGGTCTAATATAAAGATCGCTCATGAATGGCAGAAGCAAGGAACAGTGACAATACCGTAGAAGGGTAATGCCCTAGAGACTGACCATATACAAATATGCATATATCATCAGTGCTGAAACTACCACCAGGTAGGGTATGGCAATGGCTGCTGAGGACTCCCTCCATTCCTTGTTCACAAGGATGCTGAGGTTGCAGACAGTACAAGAAATTATCAAGCCACAAAGTTTTAGCTATAATTTCGTTCCATTTAATGCTGCATTGTATTTGATATTTTCTTCAGGGACTCCATGTCATTTCATATATTGATCATGAGTAGCCTAAGTGCTGAACCGATCTTGTGCTGCTGTTATCATCCCTTCAGTTTCCTTCGTAATTCTCCTCTCTGTATCCACTGTCATGTTTCACTACTGGCTAATGCTTCAGTATTATTATTATTATTATTATTATTATTATTATTATTATTATTATTATTATTATTATTAGCTAAGCTAAGCTTCAATCCTATTTGGAAAAGCAGGTTGCTATAAGCCCAAGGGCTCCAACAGGGAAAATGATATATTAAGAAAAGGAAATAAGGAAATATATACTCATATTATCCACTTGGGCTTCCATAGACACCCCAAGACCTTTACCAATATTTTTTCTTGACTTTTTCTGTGAGACACCTCTTGTTTTCTCTACTATTTTCCGTTTCAGTATATTTATTAACAATCACCATTGTGTATCGTCAGCTTACATTAGTCCACTGTTCATCATCATGTCCTCCTACGTCTATTGACGCAAAAGGCATCAGTTAGATTTCGCAAGTCGTATCTCTCTTGAGCCCTTGAATCATTACTTCTACACTCATCATCTCCTATTTTACGCTTCATAGACCTCAGCCATGTAGGTCTGGGTCTTCCAACTCTTCTAGTGCCTTGTAGAGCCCAGTGAACCGTTGATATCAACATTAATCTTTACTCTTTTTGGTTAGCATCTACACATATATGATGTCTATATCTCGATTTCTATCTACTTCTCTTAACTAATTGTGATTAGCCAATTACACATAACCAACCTCTTTTCAGGAATTTGATAGAATACATTATAGTTTGGAAGTTGCTAAACATGAACATTAATTTGATAGTTTTGGAATCAAATTGTGAATCTGCAATTCCCTAAAAGCTTAAGGACCTTCAGAGCTTACATTAATATCTCTGCATAGCTAGAAGTGTCCAGACTAAGGTTATGAAAAAGTAAATTGCGGTGGGATCGCTTTGTCTAAGTTTTATGTTTGTGTCTTTTGCGTTTTAAACTTCTATTATAACTGGATGATGTTCCAAATATATACTGCAAGTTTCTTCAGGGATGTCTTCTTGTAATGTCTGAAGTAACTATCTAGGCCTTTGAAAGCAGTCTAAAAAATCGTCACCGGACGACACTCATTTTGATAATTATTTCAGTGAAATCACGTGAATTGATAGATAAGTTTAATCTTTTTATCTATTTACTGTACTGTACAAAAATGGAATTAGCTGCTGCACAGAAATACGTCATAGACTATACTATTAATGTCTTTATGTTTCAGAGCATTCGACACACGACTACTATTAATTTAATTCAGGAACCACTCTTTTGTTAAATTAATAAAACAAGCGTGACTCTATTTAGGATTGTTGAGTGTCAACTATGGC
>NC_090736.1:32433214-32440714 GCF_036898095.1 Palaemon carinicauda
AGCAATATAAGGGAACCTGAAATCAGCAAGCAAGATCATAATGAAGTTAGAGAAAGGATAAAAGTATGTATTTATGAGATAATATTGCTGGGGTCACCCCTGCCCTAAAGAAGACCATGCTGCTTCTACTGCATGACTACGATTTCTACCTCTTCTTAGTGGTTAACTTTCCTTTCCTAGTAATGAGAAAACCCAATGCTGTAGAACTTCGGATATCGAACGACCAGCTGGGTTTATAGTGGAAGCGTTGATGTCTTGTACTCACACGCATATTTACTCTTACACAAAAGAACACACATACACATACTATATATATATATATATATATATATATATATATATATATATATATATATATATATATATATATATATATATATATATATACATGCAGAGGCAACGAATAAGGGTTATGGACGAACCTCTAGAAATTATTAATGAATATTCGTACTTAGGATAGAAATCAAGTGTTTCCCCAGGACTTGGGACCGAAATTAAAAGAAGGATAAGCATGGGATGTAGATCTTTTGATAGACAAACTGAGATTATGAAATGTAAAAAGACACTTTCTCTAAAAAAGAAAAGTATGGTCCTACCATTGTTAACCTATGTGCCAGAAACTTGGAGCCTTACTAAAGCCTTAGAACATAAGCTAGGTACAACTTGAAGAGCTTACAAAGAATAATGATGGGAATAACACTAATAAGAGACAGAAAAAGAGAAACATGGATACGAGAGCAAAGTAACTTAGAGGATATTCTAACAACATGCACGAAAAAGAAATTGACTTCGGTAGAACGTATATTAAGAATGACACATAATAGATGGTCATTAAGAATAAAAGAATGGGTCCTTAGATATTGCAAAAAAAAAAGAAGGAGATAGAAAATACGATGGATTGGTGAACTACGAAAATTTGCGGGTATAGACTGGCGTAAAAAGACAATATAACCTGACTCGAGTGGAAGGACATGCCTACAAGATACAAAAAGTATTCCTTACCTTGGAAAAATTCTATTTCAGTACCTTCGTATACTTATGATACTAGCAGTCAGAAGTAACGAGATCATTGCAAGGTACCACTGCCTTTAAATGTCTTTGAATTACGGTTTATTATGGAAATCTTAAAATAAGCCGATCATCCATTAAGGACAGAATAAAACTTTTGGAAGCATTTCAGTCATATGAAACACTTGTGGGTTTAAGGCTTAAAGGCCATTCTTGAATGGCAGAGGCAAGGAACAATGACAGTACCCTAGTTAGCCTGACAGTGTCCTAGAGATTGACCATATATACATACGCTCAGTGCCTCAACCCCTATCCACCCCAGCTAGGACCAGGGAGGACCAGGCAAAATGGCTATTTATGACTCTGCAGGTACACCTATGACCTCTCCCACCCCCTCCCCCCATCCTTAGCTCACGAGGAGGGTGAGTTTGCAGACACTACAAAAAAACTATCGAGCTTGAGCGGGACCTGAATCCAAGTGTGGCAGATCCCCAGGCAGGGACGTCTCCATTAGGCAACCACAACCCCAAATAGTAGTGTCTACAGTGCACCGCGTACTTTACACTTACTTTTTAGTCTTCTACTAATGTATACCTGCATCGCCTTCTCATTCTTTTATCAAGCTGTCCAATCACACAATTTCTACTTCATACTGCAACATTGGCATTGAAGGGCCTCCCAGGCCCCAGTACTGGGTATCATGGCCTACATTCATAAGTCTATTAAATTCTATCAGTATTACAAGGAGGTTATTACAAGTTATTACAGTGTATCAGTGCTATCCAAAATAGTCGTATTAAATCCTTTTTTTTTTATATATTGTATCACCAGGCAAGGTAGTATTCTGGTACAACAGCCTCAAAAACACCGAAATATTTGAATTAAACTGTATTTTTATTTCTTAATTACGTCAATATTCTTTTACCATTCTCGTCAAAATCAGAAATATTGAAGATATATAGTGAATGCAGTGGGAAATGTAACGGAATATTACGGGATTAGGCTATCTCTTTTAAATAATTATTTAAAAGCTTGCTTTTCAAAAACAGATTTGGCCAGTATTACAGTAGCTTTTATTCGACTTCTGCAAAGGTTAGAAAATAGTAAATATCCTTACCACTTCCTGATACTTTATGCGTTTTAGATACTTTGTAATTTGCCAAAGGTTCTGATATTTTTTGTTTATGTTTTTTCACAGAATATTAAAGCTAAGGTCACCGTTCCTAAAGTAAGTTTACCGTTGCAACGTTCATTAATTAATGCCATTTGCCACTTTAGGAGATCCAGAATGAAGTCAACCTCGGGAGAAAACCTCATTACAAACTTTGATAACAGGTGAACTCACCGAATCTAATGAATACTAACACGACCTGGCCTACAGCTTCCACTTCACACATCGTTGCTTACGTTTCTCTTATGCTGTTACGTAGCAAACATTCTGACAGATGGGCTTCCAATTTCACTGTATTATATTTTCATCTTCCTTAGAAAAATTTTCCTGTTTATTTTCAGTAGCCACAGTAACTTCAATTTTTTTTTATCACTTTAAATTGTTTAAAAATTGTATAGAAAAAAGTAAAGAAATCGTGAAGATGATGGGGTCATAATACAAAAATAAAAGAGGTGAAAGTTTGGGTTTCGGGAAAGCAGTAACAGTTATCATTAAATGTGATATGTTCTCAAGAATTCTTATATTAATATTTGAATTTCTTTTGAAAAAAAATTAAGCTCTCGAACAACACATTGTATGATTTTCTCTATTGATTCTCTCCTGATTTTAGGGAAAATCTGCTTACATCAGTACAGTTCGTTTGATTAATGTTTCATTGAAGAAAAAAAATTATACCGGTGTT
Organism: Palaemon carinicauda; assembly: GCF_036898095.1. Taxonomy (NCBI): domain Eukaryota; kingdom Metazoa; phylum Arthropoda; class Malacostraca; order Decapoda; family Palaemonidae; genus Palaemon; species Palaemon carinicauda. Next base: position 32,436,076 of record NC_090736.1, read on the forward strand.
CCACTGGATAATATTCTCAGACCATTATATTTTCATACTGCATACGCATATGTGGCAAGGGCTTGATAACAGGCTTGTTGCATATGCAGATGATGATACTCTATTTACATCTATGCCATTTCGTGAATGAAGGTATGCGATTGCTGCATCCTTCTATAGAGATCTAGCTAAATTCAGAACATATCTACCTTGTTTATATCTTTTTTTCATTCTACCATTTTTTTTAATATTGTTCTCCTGCCTGGTCATCAGCTATTGGCAATCATCTTAATTTGGTGGACATATACTTATGGGCTACTAAATTCCATATACTCGATTCTTTGTGCAAGCTGCATGAAATTTTTCATAATTCTGGCCATCCTTTGTATCAAAATCTTCACAGACATTACCATCCTGTTCGTAATACTAGGCATACAGTCAATATTACACAATATTCAAGAAGTTTTATTCCAGCTAGGATCAGATTGTGGTATGATCTTCCTAATATGATAATTGAAATGTTGGAACTCCGTAAGTTCAAATTTATTGCAAAGGATTTTCTGTTGAGCAGGTTGACATAAGTCTTTCTTGATTTATATGTGACTTATCTAATCAACTTTGTTACTGATATTAATATATTTTATATTCTATTTGAATTCTCTATATTTTATTCGTTACTTGTCTAATTCCTTTCCACACTTGGCTGCGTTCCTTGTTGAAGCCCTTAGGCTTGTAGCATCCTGCTTTCCAGTCAGCGTTGTAACTTTGCTAATAACACCAACAACAACAACATCAGCAATAATAATAATATTAATAATAATAATAATAATAATAATAATAATAATAATAATAATAATAATAATAATATCATCATCATGGTAATGTCATATATATGGGAAAACAGATCGTACTTGCAATCCAATTCATTCTAAGGAGGATTTAATTTACGTTTTGTTTTTTTCGTCTCCAATAGTTTTGACTTGGGAAGAAATATAGTTGTGATTACTTCACCTCTTCCAACTCTCGTATACTTTGTCACCAGAAATATCAGCTCTTACTGGTTCTATAAAAAGAAGAATAAGTTCATTCCAATCTAAGTACTGTACGTTGTAAACTTTTTGAGAAATAGGCTGATGATTTGGAAACTTTTGATTTAAAATCGAAAAAATTTCACCCTCAAAAAAATTCATTAGGATGATGGATTAGTGGATCGAAAACATAATAGTTTATATATATATATATATATATATATATATATATATATATATATATATATATATATATATAAACACAGACATAATATATATATATATATATATATATATATATATATATATATATATATATATATATATATATATATATGCAGAAGAAACACAGGGAAAATGAACATACGAAATATACGCTTAAGTCCTGACTAGTTTCGTGATACTTCTTCAGAGGACTGAATAAGTATCACGAAACTAGTCAGGACTTAAGCGTATATTTCGTATTTTCATTTTCCCTGTGATACTTCTGCATCTGAGCATCACGTTTTCCTGTGATTTTTACGCATATATATATATATATATATATATATATATATATATATATATATATATATATATATATATATATATATATATATATATATATATATATGCAGTATATGTATTATGTCTCTGTGTCTATATCCATCCATATACCAAAGGCACTTCCCCCAATTTTGGGGGGTAGCCGACATCAAAAAAGAAACAAAACAAAAACGGGACTACTCTCTACGTTCCTCCAGCCTAACCAGGGACTCAGCCGAGTTCAGCTGGTACTGCTAGGGTGCAACAGCCCAACCTCCGACATTATCCACCACATATAAAGCTTCATAATGCTGAATCCCCTACTGCTGCTACCTCCGCGGTCATCTAAGGCAACGGAGGAAGCAGCAGGGCCTACCGGAACTGCGTCACAATCGCTCGCCATTCATTCCTATTTCTAGCACGCTCTCTTGCCTCTCTCACATCTATCCTCCTATCACACAGAGCTTTCTTCACATCATCCATCCACCCAAACCTTGGCCTTCCTCTTGTACTTCTCCCATCAACTCTTGCATTCATCACCTTCTTTAGCAGACAGCCATTTTCCATTCTCTCAACATGGCAACACCACCTCAACACATTCATATCCATTCTAGCCGCTAACTCATTTCTTACACCCGTTCTCACCCTCACCACTTCGTTCCTAACCCTATCTACTCGAGATACACCAGCCATACTCCTTAGACACTTCATCTCAAACACATTCACTTTCTGTCTCTCCATCACTTTCATTCCCCACAACTCCGATCCATACATCACAGTTGGTACAATCACTTTCTCATATAGAACTCTCTTTACATTTATGCCCAACCCTCTATTTTTTACTACTCCCTTAACTGCCCCCAACACTTTGCATCCTTCATTCACTCTCTGACGTACTTCTACTTCCACTCCACCCTTTGCTGCAACCACAGACCCCAAGTACTTAAACTGATCCACCTCCTCAAGTAACTCTCCATTCAACATGACATTCAACCTTGCACCACCTTCCCTTCTCGTACATCTCATAACCTTACTCTCACCCACATTAACTCTAAACTTCCTTCTCTCACCCACCCTTCCAAATTCTGTCACTAGTCGGTCAAGCTTCTCTTCTGTGTCTGCTACCAGTACAGTATCATCCGCAAACAACAACTGATTTACCTCCCATTCATGATCATTTTCGTCTACCAGTTTTAATATTCGTCCAAGCACTCGAGCATTCACCTCTCTCACCACTCCATTAACCTACAAGTTAAACAACCACGGCGACATCACACATCCCTGTCTCAGCCCCACTCTCACCGGAAACCAATCGCTCACTTCATTTCCTATTCTAACACATGCTTTACTACCTTTGTAGAAACTTTTCACTGCTTGCAACAACCTTCCACCAACTCCATATAACCTCATCACATTCCACATTGCTTCCCTACCAACTCTATCATATGCTTTCTCCAGATCCATAAACGCATCATACATCTCCTTACCTTTTGCTAAATATTTCTCGCATATCTGCGTAACTGTAAAAATCTGATTCATACAACCCCTACCTCTTCTAAAACCACCTTGTACTTCCAAGATTGCATTCTCTGTTTTATCCTTAATCCTATTAATCATTACTCTACCATACACTTTTCCAACTACACTCAACAAACTAATACCTCTTGAATTACAACACTCATGAACATCTCCCTTACCCTTATATAGTGGTACAATACACGCACAAACCCAATCTACTGGTACCATTGACAACACAAAACACATATTAAACAATCTCACCAACCATTCAAGTACAGTCACACCCCCTTCCTTCAAAATCTCGGCTTTTACACCATCCATACCAGATGCTTTTCCTATTCTCGTTTCATCTTGTGCTCTCCTCACTTCCTCTATTGTAATATCTCTCTCATTCTCATCTCCCATCACTGGCACCTCAACACCTGGATCAGCAATTATATCTGCCTCCCTATTATCCTCAACATTCGGCAAACTTTCAAAATATTCCGCCCACCTTTTCCTTGCCTCCTCTCCTTTTAACAATCTTCCATTTCCATCTTTCTTTGTCTCTTCAATTCTTGCGCCAGCCTTCCTTACTCTCTTCATTTCTTTCCAAAACTTCTTCTTATTCTCTTCATATGACTGACCCAGTCCCTGACCCCACCTCAGGTCAGCTGCCTTCTTTGCCTCACGTACCTTGCGCTTTACTTTCACCTTTTTCTCTCTATATTTTTCATACTTCTCTATACTATTACTCTGCAGCCATCCTTCAAAAGCCCTCTTTTTCTCTTCCACTTTTACCTTCACTCCTTCATTCCACCATTCACTGCCCTTCCTCATGCTGCTTCCAACAACCTTCTTGCCACATACATCGCTTGCAATCCCAACAAAATTTTCTTTTGCTAACTTCCACTCCTCTAAATTACCAGTTTCTCTTACTCTCACCTCGTCATATGCCATTTTCAACCTTTCCTGATATTTACTTTTTACCCCCGGTTTTATTAGCTCTTCAACCCTCACTAGCTCCCTTTTACATCCACCTACTCTATTCCCCCACTCTTTTGCTGCAACTAATTTTCCTTCCACCAAAAAATTATCAGACATACCGTTAGCCATACCCCTAAACACGTGCACGTCTTTCAATCTTCCAAACATTCTTTCAGTTATCAACACATAATCCATTAATGCCCTTTCTACTACTCTTCCATTTGCCACTCTTACCCATGTATACTTATTTTTATCTTTCTTTTTAAAAAAGCTAGCACTTATTACCATCTCTTGTTCAACGCACATATCTACCAGTCTCTCACCACTCTCATTTTCACCTGGTACGCCATACTTCCCAATGACACCTTCTACCTCTCCAGCGCCCACTCTAGCATTTAAGTCACCCATGACAACTACATAATTCCTTCTACCCAGTCCTTCTACACACCTAGTTAATTCATTCCAGAACTCATTCCGCTCTTCTTCACTTTTTTCACTACCTGGCCCATACGCAATGACAAACGCCCAACATTCCCTACCAAACCTAACCCTTACCCACATTAACCTAGATGATATCTCCTTCCATTCCACTACTTTACCTGTCATCCATTCACTCAGCAATA
>NC_090736.1:32448214-32456508 GCF_036898095.1 Palaemon carinicauda
TACACGCTAACACACAGACGCAACGCGTATGAAAATTACAAAGAAATTATCATGCACTTTTAGTATCTTTTCGTGTACTTGATTATTTACCAGGTAGAAATCTTTATTCATTATCTCTATGCATGAAGGTTATCGTGTGATATAACATTAATTCGGTAACCTTTATCTCATGCGAAAGATTTTTATAGTAAACTTCCTGATGAAATGGGTCACCGGTAGTAAGGATAATTTTACTCTAACGTAATATTGATCTCATCATGCTGGTCAATACAGATAATATCATGAATTTTTTAGTTTTATTCCTGCAAAAAATCTCCACAAAGTGAAATATTTTATGTTTTCCTTCTTGGAAATGTTCACTTAAGGCAACGAAATATTTAAAATAGATGGCATTGCTTTTCTGATTTGGGAACACATATATAATGATTACAATATAGTAGTGTCTTACAAAATGAAAAATCCTATCAAATTGATATATTTTTATGTTTGTATTCTTAGAAACGCTCACTTAAGGCAACAGCATATTCAATATAGATTACATTGCTTTTCTGACTTGGGAATACTTATATAGTTATTAAGGTATAGTTTGATCATTATCATAGTTTCTTAAGACACCTCCATTCCCTTTACACTCTGGCCCTAATGATAAAACAACGCTAATCATTCTAACAGTCGTGACAAGAATGTCCCTTTTGACATTTCCGAAGAAGAACGAGAAAACTTTTACTGGGAATGCTTTTGTAAACGAAGTTGTTTGTGGTGGTGTCATTATTCACCCGTGAGAAAGTGGCTGTATTTGAGATTACAGGATTCGTGAGAGATTCCAGGATCTCTTCTGGAGGACAGGTGATTACGGTCTAATGCAGCGGAACAGGTCTTGATTAATTATTCCGGATGGAAATTGAAATCCTATGAAAGGGACATGAAATAAAGCCACTATAACGAGTGAAACTTGTAAACAAGAAGCTTTTGCGGTTTGCTTTTCTAAAATGCAAAAAAAGGTTATGCATTATCTTTCTATTATTATGAAAAATGAAAATAGAGAAATTATAGAAAGAGAAATACGATTTATCCGAAGTATCTTGAATAGAATGTTTATAGTGGATTTCTACGTTGAGGTCTATAATAAACAGTAATTACGTTCATGGGAACAACAGTATGTAATGTGCAATAAAAAACATATTTTACAATGAAAAATAGTAAAATAAATTCCCACGGATTAACTTTTCCTTGAAGAGCTAAAAAATTTTTTTACGGAAAACATTCTTAATTATAAACTGCTCCTTAAGCAGTAGTAGGTTGCCGAGTGCACCAGCCACACGTTGAGATATAGTAGGGTGAGGCAATTTTGGACACCTTTTTAGTAACCTTTGTACAAAATCTTTATTAATAATTTATGACCAAATACCAAACATGTTTTCAAGAGAGGGAGGTCTCATCTATGAAAATGGCTTGTTTCATAATCATCAAAGAATTGGAAATTCTCGTATTACAGTAATAAAAAAAATATCTCAGAGGCGAGGCAATTTTGGGCAGTAAGGCAATTTTGGATACGTCTGTATCTCCGTTAAGCGCCAACGCTCAGTTGGGCAAACTATGACAATTTGTGGTCCCTATCAATATAAACATGCTAGAAAAAAAATTATAGACTTACATAAATTTTTGTGTCCGTAATCCAAGATTGTCCAATTTTGCCTCGCCAAGAAAAAAGTGAGAAGTTTGCCTGTCAAATTTTGCCTGACCATGGTTTTGAAAACTGTCCAATTTTGCCTTACTATATGAATATGTAAATCAAACTTTGTATTCGAGCACACAAATATAATTTTATGTATAAATATACATATATGTAATCATAAAAATTCAAAATAAGATATAAGGGGTGCAGTAAAAGGGGTGTCTGCCCAAGGTGACACCCTAAAAGTGAGTGACACCCTGAGAGTTACATTAAAAAAAAAAGTTTCTTTCTAGCTCGATGGTTATGATATGATCTTCAAAAAGTTATTTAATAATGGGGACACTCTTAAAGCCGTTGACACTCAGGGGGTGAAACCTTCAAAAAGATTGACCAAAACATGGTAACATTCCCGAGAGGGGTGTCAACCCAAATGCTAGAAATATTTAAAAAAAAAAAAAAAAAAAAAAAACTCTACTATATACATTGTTCCTATAATAATTCACATATCCAAATGAAAATTTCAGGAATTGAAATAAAATATATTTTCTCTGTTCCTGCTAATTTCCATGTCGATAACTGTCATGTTGCCTATTTGATATGGTGTTACATAAAACAACATTAGAGTGAACAGCACGGTAGATACATCAAGGAGGAGCAAAGCTGATCCCATAAACAATATTCGTCCTAAGTTGTACCTATCCATTTTATTCCTATCATTGTTACCTCATACTATGAACGAGCCATCAAAGAGATACTTTTACCTACAAAAAAAAGGGATAATAGCGAAGATTTAAGAAAAAAAGATGAAAACGAAAAAAATAAAAGGAAAAACACAAAGAAAGAGAGATAGAAACATGACAAATCATGGAAATACAAAGCAACCAAATATCTTTCGATTCTTTAAGAAAAAATGTCTGCAAACACTAACGTAAATACAAAAAATCTAAATTGATCAGGGTAATAAATAGTGATAATTGAACTGCCAGGATAGTCCCATTAGTGAATGATAAGGATTTATTTATACCTAAAATAAAAGAAATAAAAAAGAAATTCACATTTTTTGGAAGATATTAAGGATCGTCCATTATTTTGCATTGGTAGAGCAACAAAGGGGTTTTTAGGGGAAGAAGGAGGCTAAGTGACTCGCCTTGAGCTAGATGCTTGAAGCCACTGCCCACATATCATCATCATCATCTCCTCGCACGCCTATTGACGCAAAGGGCTTCAATTAGATTTCTCTAGTCTTTTCTATCTTCAGCTTTTAATTCAATATTTCTCCAATCACAATATCCTACTTCATGCTTTATAGTCCTTGAGTCTTCCAACTCTTCTAGTGCCTTGTGGAGGCCAGTTTAAGGTTTGGTGAACTAATGTCTCTTAGAGAGAACAAAGAGCATCCCCAAACCATCTCCATCTACCCCTCACCATGATCGCATCCACATGTGGCGCTCGAGTAATCTCTCTTAGTTTCATTTCTAATCCTGTCCTGTCATTTAACACCCAATATTCTTCTGAGGGGTTTGTTCTCTAATATACAAAATGAGTTTCATTAATATACCAAGATTCTCGACCATACAGTAACACCGATCTCACTAAACTGATATATAGCCTGTTTATTCTATGTAATTTTAGGCGACCTGATTTCTAAATTTGACTTAACCTAGCCATCCTCTGATTTGTTTTTTTTCAATCTTTCATTAAACTCAAATTCTAAAGCTCCTATATTAGATATCATAGTTCCTAAATATTTAAATAAGTCTACCTCATTAATCCTTTATCCTTCCAAAGATATTTCACCTTCCATTGCATATTCTGTTCTCATCAATTGTCTTTCTTCTATTTATCTCGAGCCCAACCTCGTGTGATTTTCCATGCATTCTGGTAAGCAAGCTTCCCAAGCCCTGTGGTGTTCTGCTAATTAGGGCAGCGTCATCAGCATACTCTAGGTCTCCTAATTTTCTGTTACCAATCCAGTCCAATCCTTCTCCACCATCCCCAACCGATCTATGCATTACAAAATCTATGAGGAGGATAAACAACATAGGTAACAACACATTCCCTTAGAGTACTCCACTTTTCACTGGAAATTTGTTTGATAAGACGTCACTAACATTAACTTTGCATTTGCTATGCTTATGAACAGACAATTAAATTTACATATTTGAGAGGAACTCCATAATGTCGCAGGACTCTCCACAAAATTTGATAGAGCACATAATCAAAAGCTTTTTCATACCCCACATATACCATCAAAAGTGGAATTCTATATTCTACATATTCCTGTACCACATGTCTTAAATGAAAATTTGGTCAGTACAACTTCTACCTTTTCTAAATCCTGCTTGTTCATCTCTCAACTTTTCATCAATCTTTTTCTCTAGTCTCTTTAGAATGAGCATACTATATATTTTCATGACAGCTGACGTAAGTGTGAGGCCTCTGTAATGATTATAATCAGTCAGATCTTTCTTTGTTATTTTCACCAGCACTCCTAGCTCCCATAAATAAGGCTTCACCTCTTCACGCCACATTCTACAAAATAATCATATAGGTAATCGGAGTCACTTCATTTTCAGGCAATATCATCTCAGCAGTTATTCCTTCGTATCCAGGGGCTTTTCATCTTGTGAGTTTTTTTTTTTTTTTTTTTTTTTTTTAGGAATAGCTTCGACTTCAAACACAGCTAATTCATTCATGGGCACATCAAAGTCTTCATCAGTTTCAGGTATATCAACCAAATCATTCCCTTCATATTTCCTATTCATGACCTCACTAAAGTGTTCAATCCAACGTTACCTTTCTTCATGTTCTTTTGTTATAACAGATCCATCTTTCTATCTGATGGGTATATGCTTCCTTTTTTCCCGTAGAGATTTCATTTTTAATTCCAAGAGCAATTTCTACAACAAAGCCACTCCCTGAATTCATAGCTTTGTCAGCCTCATCTGCTTTCCTGTCTAAATATTGTCTCCAATCATTCCTGATATTTCTTTTGACCTCACTATCAATACTGAAATACTTGGCATTCTCTGCCTTGTAATTTTCATTACTTCCTCGAAAACTTTAAGAAATCAATTTCTTTCTTTGTCTTCTTTTTATAGTATTCCAAATATCATTTGATATTCATGGTTTTCTCCTTGTAACTGCATGTCCCAAAACTTCGTCTCTTGAAGTCTCTTAAGACTGTAAATCGATTCCTACATTCAGTAAAAAGATTTCTGTGCTCATCCTCTACAAGCTTAGTTGTATCAAACTTAGGTACTCTATCTACATTTCTGTTTGGTTCTTTCAGTTTTAATATTTGTGTGGCAATGGGGAGCTGGTGATCACTACCAATAACTGCACCTCTATAGCTGGTTACATTTCCCAGTGTCCTCCTTCTCTCTTTATCAATGGCTATGTGATCTATTTGATATTTGTAATTGCCACATGGTGAAGTCCTTTTATATTTGTGGATCTCCTTGTGCTGGAAAAGAGTACCTCCAGTAACAAGATTGTTTGTTAAACAATAACTTAACTTATAAAATGTGCCCCATTCTCATTTGCAACTTCGCCAAGAACCTCAACACCCATCATATTTTCTATCCGTTGATTATTCCTTACAACTTTAGCATTGAAGTCAATAATCACAATTTTCATATCTTTCTAGGTTCTCACCTATTATTCTTCACAGTATTCATCTTTCCTTTCTTCAGGGGAATCATTTGATTCGCCTTGGAAGATGGAATCTTCGGGATCTTGAACCCTTCTGTGAAGCCTCTTCCCTTTTTGGCTGGGGAGGGGAACGGGGCAATTTTAACCTGGCAAATAATTTTCATTTTTTTTGCTTCTCGCACGAGTGCGAAGGAGAGTACTGGTGCGTTGGCGCACAGGATGCTGCTTTTGCTCAGTTTCTGCTGAAGCACAGTTTTTGGTGAAGGCGCAGAAAAGCGCTGGCACGCAGGAAACCAATGCATAGGGTGAAAATACAAAGAATAGGCCAGACTATTTAGCCTCAATTTTGAGGTACCTTACCTCTAGCATCAGAGGCTCTTTGACCTTTTATTTTGAGGTGCCATACTTCCAACATTAGAGGATATTTAAGCTCTATTTTGAGGTACCATACCTTTAGTATTAAGGGCTCTATGACCTCTATTTTGAGGTACTATAATCTTAGCATTATATGTTCTTTGATCTCTAATTTGAAGTGCTTTACCTCTAGCAACAGAGGCTCTTTGACCTCTATTTTGAGGCTCCTTACTTTTAATATTAGAGAGTCTTTGACCTCCATTTTGAGGCTCCTTACTTTTAGCATTAGAGGCTCTTTGACCTCTATTTTGAGGCTCCTTATTTTGAGCATTAGAGGGTTTTTTCACCTCTATTTTGAGGCTCCTCACATTTAGCATTAGAGGCTCTTTGACCTCTATTTTGAGACTGCTCACTTTTAGCATTAAAGTCTCTTAGACCTCTATTTTGAAGCTCCTTACTTTTAGCATTAGAGGGTCTTTGACCTCTATTTTGAGGCTCCTTACTTTTAGCATTAGATGGTCTTTGACCTCTATTTTGAGACCGCTCACTTTTAGCATTAGGATCTCTTTGACCTCTATTTTGAGGTTCCTTACTTTTAGCATTTGAGGGTCTTTTATCTCCATTTTGAGGCTCCTAACGTTTAGCATTAGAGGGCCTTTGACCTCTATTTTGAGGCTCATTACTTTTAGCATTAGAGGCTCTTTGACCTCTATTTTGAGACTGCTCACTTTCATCATTAGAGTCTCTTTGACCTCTATTTTGAGGCTCCCGTTCAGCATTAGAGGGTCTTTGACCTCTATTTTGATGCTCCTTACTTTTAGCATTTGAGGGTCTTTGACCTCTATTTTGAGGCTCCTTACTTTTAGCATTAAAGGGTCTTTGACCTCTATTTTGAGGCTCCTTACTTTTAGCATTAGAGTCTCTTTGACCTCTGTTTTGAGGCTCCTTACTTTTAGCATTAGAGGGTGTTTGATCTCTATTTTGAGGCTCCTTACGTTTAGCATTAGAGTGTCTTTGACCTCTATTTTGAGGTTCCTTACTTTTAGCATTAGAGGGTCTTTGACCGCTATTTTGAGGCTCCTTAGTTTAGCATTAGAGGGTCTCTATTTTGAGGCTCCTTACTTTGAGCATTAAAGGTTCTTCGACCTCTATTTTGAGACTGCTCACTTTTAGCATTAGAGTCTCTTTGACCGCTATTTTGAGGCTCCTTACTTTTGGTATTAGAAGCTCTTTGACCTCTTATTTCAAGGATCCTTACTTTTAGCATTAGAGGCTCTTTGACCTCTATTTTGAGACTCCTTTTAGCATTAGAGGGTCTTTGACCTCTATTTTGAGGGTCCTTACTTTTAGCATTAGAGGGTCTTTGAACTCTATTTTCAGGTTCCTTACTTTTAGCATTAGATGGTCTTTGACTTCTGTTTTGATGTTCCTTACTTTTAGCATTAGAGGCACTTTGACCTCTATTTTGAGGTTCCTTGCGTTTAGCATTAGAGTTCATTTGACCTCTATTTTGAGGCTCCTTACTTTTAGCATTAGAGGCTCTTTGACCTCTATTTTGAGGAGGCTCACTTCTAGCATTAGAGTCTCTTTGACCTCTATTTTGAGGCTCTTAATTTTAGCATTAGAGGATCTTTGACCTCTGTTTTGAGGCTCCTTACATTTAACATTAGAGGTTCTTTGACCTATTTTGAAGCTCCTTACCTTTAGCGTTAGAGGCTCTTTAACCTCTATATTGAGGCTCCTTACTTTTTAGCATTAGAGGGTCTTTGACCTTGATTTCAAGGTGCTGTATATCCTGCATTAGAGGCTCTTTGGACTTTATTTTGAGGCTCCTTACGTTTAGCATTTGAGACTCTTTGACCGCTATTTTGAGGCTCCTTACGTTTAGCATTAGAGGCTCTTTGACCTCTAATCTGAGGTTCCATAATATAGCATTAGAGGCTCTTTGACCTCTATTTTGAGGCTCATTACTTATAGCAGTAAAGGCTCTTTGACCTGTATTTAGAGACTCCTTACTTTTAGCATGAGAGGGTCGTTGACATCTATTTTGAGGCTTCTTAGGTTTAGCATTAGAGGTTCTTTCACCTCTATTTTGAGGCTCCTTACTTTTAGCATTAGAGGCTCTTTGACCTCTATTTTGAGGCTCCTGACTTTTAGCATTAGAGGCTCTTATACCTCTATTTTTAGGCTCCATACTTTACGCATTAGAGGCTCTTCGACCTTTACTTTGAGGCTTTTTACGTTTAGCATTAGAGGCTCTTTGACCTCTATTTTGAGGCTCCTTACTTTCAGCATTAGAGGCCGTTTGACCTCTATTTTGAGGCTCCTTACTTTTCGCATTAGAAGCTCTTTGACCTATATTTTGAGGCTCCTTACTTTGATCATTAGACTCTCTTTGACCTATATTTTGAGGCTTCTTACGTTTAGTATTAGAGGGTCTTTGACCTCTTTTTTGAGGCTCCTTACTTTTAGTATTAGAGGTTCTTTGACCTCTATTTTGAGGCTCCTTACTTTTAGCATTAGAGGGTGTTTGATCTCTATTTTGAGGCTCCTTACTTCTAGCATTAGAGGCTCTTTGACCTCTGTTTTGAGGCTCCTTACTTTTAGCATT
>NC_090736.1:32467008-32469508 GCF_036898095.1 Palaemon carinicauda
GTCAAATATTTTTCTTCTGCAGGAAGCCGGAATCCAGGGACGTGGGCGGCCAGTGCTGGTGTCGCAGAGGATAGTTACTCCTGCTGGCCCGAGGGGAATTGCAGTTATCTTGAGCGCAAATGGCCCCGTCAGGTGATCCTGTGCCTCTAGGTCGGTGCGCTGCTCGGATGCGAGGTTGGCTTAGTCAATTCCCAGGTGGAATGCGTCGATTTTAATCCTTGAAATGGCGTCTGCGACTGGGTTTTTCTTTCCGGGAATGTAGCTTATGCTGTACCCGAATTTGGCAATAGCTGCGAGATGACGTTGTTGTCGGGAGGACCATGCGTCTGTCGATTTTGTGAGGGCGTGTAAGAGGGGTTGATGGTCCGTCGCGATGGTGAAGGGTGTGCCCTCCAGAATGTGCCTGAAGTGGCGGACGGCGAGGTAGATGGCGAGGAGCTCCCTATCGAAGGTGCTGTATCTTGTTTCGGCGGGTTTCAGTTTTCTGCTGAAGAATGCCAATGGTCGAGGAGAACCATTGACGAGCTGTTCCAGCACAGCCCCACAGGCGACGTTGCTGGCGTCGGTCGTCAGTGGCAGAGGGGCGTTGTCATCGAAACAAGCAAGGGTGGTTGCGTTTGCGAGGGCGTCCTTTGTCCGGGTGAATGCGTGTTGTTATGGGGAACCCCACTCAAGTTTCTTCGCCTTTCCCTTCAGGACATCGTCGAGGGGTGTCAGGGTCTGTGCGATGTTGGGGATGAAGCGCGTGTAGTAATTGACCATCCCCAGGAACTCCTGAAGTTGGCGGGTGGTCGTAGGTGTCGGGAACTTTCTGATGGCGTTCACCTTGGTTGTCATGGGTTTTACCCCACTCGAGGACAGGCGATGACCGCGAAAGTCCACTCCTTCAACGCTGAATGTGTATTTGTCGAAAGGTACAACTAGGCCCTTCTTTTGCAGGCGTTTAAGGACGGCGCGGACGTGCCTCCGGTGTTCCTCCTTGGTCCTTGAGAATATCAGGATGTCGTCGACGTAGCAGATGCAGAATAGTAGGTCGCCCAGGATACTATCGATTAGGTGTTGGAAGGTCACCCTCGCATTAGGTAGACCGAAAGTTGAGTATGCGAAGATGTAGGATCGGAACGGTGTCACAATGGCAGTTTTCGGAATGTCCTCTTGAAATACGGGGACCTGGAAGTAAGACTTGAGAAGGTCCATCTTGGTGAAGTATTTCGCGCCATGCAACGCATTCGTCAGGTCTGGCATGTTGGGCAGAGGGTAGTTGTCGGACATTGTGATGAGGTTGAAGTGCCTGAAGTTGCCGCAAGCTCTCCAGGTCCCGTCAGGCTTCTTTACCATGTGTAGGGGAGATGCCCAGGGGCTCGATGCTTTCTTACATATACCAATGCGTTCCATGTCCTCAAAGGCGCGTTTGGCGTCCCTCAGCTTCTGGGGTGGGAGGCGGCGGAATTTGGCGTGTGTAGGAGGTCCCGTCATCGTGATGTGGTGGTAGATCCCGTGCTTGGAGGGTGTTCCCGGCAATTGTCGGAGCTCAGGCTTGAAAACGTCAGGAAATTCTTGCAGAAGGTCGGTGTAGGGCTGCGTCATTACAGCGGATACGGACATTGTGGCAGGGCCGACTCTCAGGGCGCGGGACCGGCAGGTTCCTGTGTCGATGAGGCGTTTCCCGGCAACGTCGACAAGTAGTCCGTGGTGAGCGACGAAATCTGCGCCGAGGAGGGGGTGACTGACGTCAGCGATGGCGAAGGGCCAGGAATACGAACGACCCAGGATAGATATCCGTATGGGAGACCCGTTGGCGGGGACGAGCGAGGGGGACGTCTTTGCTGGGACCACGGTCTAGGTCGGCTTGTGACGGCGGAACGTTGACTGCATAGTGCCGGTGTCGACCATGAGTCTATGGTTGGAGACGGTGTCGAGGATATAGAAACCATTCTTGCTTCGGTTTCCTGCAGCTGCGATGGTGGTAGGTGGTTTTTTCTGGCGTCATCTTCTAGGGAAATTGCATGGTGCCCTTCATTTCTAGACGTCGCTGCTGAACTGCTGGTGGTAGAAGCACCATGCTGGATTAGGCCTAGGGTTCGGACGTGTCGGTTGCGGTGGTTTCCTCCTTGCCAGAGCGTTGATCTTGTCGTCGTCGTCAGGAGGCGTTGCTGAAGAGACTATGGAAGAGCAGCTGAAGGAGGAGAACGAAGACGATACTGATGATGCCTCGAGGCGAGATGCTTTGAAGGCCTCGGGGAGCTTTTGAGCCTTCGACAGGAGTTCGTTCATCGGAAGTGTGTCGGCGTCTGCCAATTGGGCCCTTAGGTCCTGCGGCAGGCATCGAAGGAAAATCTCGCGAGATAGACTAATCTCGCGCCGTCGGCTGTTGCTGTCGGTCTCGGAAAGCATTAGCAGGCCGGTCAACAAGTCCCACGCCTTGACAGGAGAGGTGTCACCCATGGGTATGCCGGCGAGGTCCAGGATTTTTTGTGCCCTTGCTGAAACGGAGAGTGAG